>NC_053123.1:16439933-16739933 GCF_010015445.1 Perca fluviatilis | reverse complement strand
CTCCCATAAGAGAGACACGCTAAATTATTCTGGTACTATGTACAACAGTGGCCTTTCACACACAGGTAAACACCACAACAAACACACACATGCCACAACATACCATAGACAATATGTAAAATGTTACCTGATCTGACACGTAGAAGCTTTGTAGGAAAAAAATACACAAGAAAAAATATTTATCATAGATCTGTCTACTGTGATGTGTTGAATGAAGGACACTGGATAGCCGCTGTTAACTTGACAGAAATGCATAATTCAGAAAGGCCAGACAAGAGTATCACGTGTAGCCTGGTTCTTACAGCCATTAGGTTACACTGAGAGGGGATGACTGGCAACAGTGAATGACACGATCTTCCTAAAATTGACTTCATGTGAAATGTATGAACACATTTTTCTTTATTAGTAATCTTTTTTTTATGTCATGTGCTTGGTGTTAATGTAACAGGCTACATAGGAACACCAAATTCTCATTATCACTAATAAGGATGCCAAAACAGAGTTATGCTGAAATTAAATAGCACTTGGGAGTAGGAAAGCATTAAAATGCATCTGGATTATGAAATGAAGACACTTAATGTGACAACAGTTGGTGTATTGACAAATCTCAGAATCCAATTTACTGACAGTGTTTACTTATGTTTTTGCCCTGAAATGCAATAAAGGCTTCAGAAAAACACTTCAGAAATAATTGTGCAGTTTGGGTGTAGCTCTGTAATAGCTTTTTAAGTATCTGGTCCCTCTGAGCGTGGTTTATTTTTGAGGCTTTCTTCAATTATTCATGGTAATTAGATCAATTATTTCATTTGACATGAGAAGTTAACAGACACTACACAAGAAGAAAGAAAGAAAAAAATAGGAAAAGCAGATTCATGGATCAAGAGGAAGAATCATTTTTCAGCAATGTTGTCCCTGTCTACCCTGTTGGAGACACAACCAAACTTTTTAGGGCTTACTTTGACTTTATGCAATTTTATGTATGATTTGAAAAATGAAATTCCACTGAATTGAATTGAATTCCACATTCAGTATGCAGAATGCTCCCAAACTAATTGAATAGTGTGTATTCACCAGACTTTCAGCTAAAGTCATTACCCAATGGTTTGTGCTGATGCAATATGTGTATCTCATTATTTTTATTTTAACACATGCCGCCCTTTTCCCTTTAAGAATGTCTCTGTTTTTTAGGCTCCTTACAAGTAGGCAACATTGTGCTTGAACTCCACTTTCCTAATTGTAAACACTTAATGTACTACTTGAAATTATTAATGTAAACGCATATCTCTGTTTAAACATAATGTGATCACCATGCTTCAGAGTACAGCTGTATCTTTGCAAGGCTAACACAGTGTGCTGTGTTTGTTTAGCTTGCCTTTGTTTATTCCCACCTAAGGAAAAAAAAAAGATTGTACTAAAATTGTTTGAGGTGTAACTGCATAAATGTTTTTCAGAATGAGCTCTTTAGTGTCATCTACTGCTCTTTGTGAGAAGCACAGGCCGCATTCCTGATGCCTGTTCAACCACATCAGAATCAAGTTCATCAGACATTTGTGGAAATGTGATACTTAGACATTTTTAACATGTCACAGTAGAAAAAGCATGATGATGGATAAATCCCATTTATAGCTGCTTCAGTTCCTGCTCCTGGTATTGTGCATACTGGCTCACTGTCAAGCTTACAGAGGCACTGAAATAAAACAAAGCCATTGTTAATGTTATCAATAACACCTGAGTTTTTTGGGAAACAACATTTGTGCTGTTACACTTTCTCTGGCTAAATAAAGGCACTATAATTCTGAAATGTTCCAAATGCAACATTTACTTGCCTCCTTTCATGTCCAGAAAATAACAAGCACACTAAAATAAATCAGATTGAACATGAGGGAAGAGCATAATTCCCTCTTGTCTTAATCTCGACAGACTCAGAACCAGCCATATACCCGCCCACACTTTTGGCTCTGTTTGGATATAATCATGACAAGAGATTTTGGGCCCACAGAACATCTGTTGTTTAACACTGTGGCCACAAGATGGCGATGTGCTTCACTGATTTATAAGAACCCTCGACCCGAAGTCATGTGTTGAGGACTTGATGTTGAATATTTTATTTGCACTAAAAAACAAACAAAGCTTTCCTGTTGCATGGTGCTCTAACCTAACAGAGACACCCTTTACATTCTGCTGATCTACCTTACATTACCCAGCGGGGACTAATTCAATTTGATATAGTGGGGTTATGGGTGTTTGCCAAGGCATCTGTTTCTTTTTATAAGCCTCTTCATCAGTTTCATTACCATGTGTGGCTCGTTTGAAAATCATAACTATTACAGAGACCACTGTAATAGGCCTACACAGGCATGTGCACACACAGACATCGAAGGGGGCTTGAGCACCTGCCCTTTTGCTTCCTAGAGAGAAAGTGCCTTTTTTTTCCCCATAAATAAATACATTCCTGTTTGCGCACAGCTGTCCTGTCAAACAAATGTATTTATTGAATATAAAATCTAAATAACTGGTCGGGAGATTAGACTTTGTTGGGATCCCATTAAAATAATTGGTACGGAAGTCAGAGTTGTGTTAATATATTTAACTTTTTGTTTAGAAATAATTATGAGAGGTGCCCTTTTTTTCACATGAGCCCCTGCCCCCCAAAATGTCTGTGCACGTCCCAGCGCCTACTATACATTCAGGAGGGATGCTGTCCAAATGTTGCAGCACGTGGTGCAAAGTTCAGCTTCTAAAATAACGTATAGCCTAGTGGAGACAAACATATTACAACATAAGAAAACACCGGCTCATGTAGAAGTCAAAGTCAACTGATTTAGTCGAGAATGAAAACAGGAAATCCAGTCAATGACTAAGCCTACTTTTAGATGCCTTTTCACTCAAATGACTAAGCATCTTCATACACAAAGATACGATTTTAAATGAATTGCTGCCTATACACACACACTATACATCCCTGTTAAAGTGTTTTTTAAATCATGATTAAGTCCACCTTCTTTGGCAACAGTGAGCGCACATGATGACACAGTGGGATGTGTGCGTTGAAGCCTACAGTGGGCCGGCAGGCAGGCAGCAGCGCTCTGCGGATGATTCCTGGTTTGTTAAACCATGATTGGACAGACTGTGTCACGTTGGCCGTGAAGCTGTCAGTCCGATGCTGCACCATTGTTCCCTGAGCAGCCGGAAAGAGTGCATGTTAAAGCACTGTTGTTATATGCGACAATTGTGCCGGTATTTCCAATAGCTTCCTAATCGGGAAATCCGGTAGCAGTTTTTAATGATCTCACAGCGGTGGGGGATTTCCGCAGAGGAAAACTGGTTCAGGGAAAATTGGTGAAGTCCATTGAGAGAGGGGCGTCATTGACTGGCTGGATACTGATGAGAGTAACGAAATGAATGGTGAGTATGAGCAATCATAGGCCTGTATTTGAACACATGCATTGATTAAATTGGTACAAATGTAAGCCTTTTATCTTTGTTTCTCGCCCTTTTCTGTGTTGCATAATGTAATAACACATTTTATATGTTTGCCTGCTGAACTGTTACCTTAATATGTTGGGACTGGTTAGGACCCATCCCTGAATAGTCCATTTGCCAAACTCTTCTTAGCATCAAACCTCAGTCTGCTTGGTACAAATAGTCATTGACATTTGACAGTTACTCTAATACTTCAAGGCCACATTTTCTTTGTTTCATTTAAACCATTGGTGATTTCATTGTATACACTTTAGTTTGTGCACAAAAGGATTACCACCACACATGTTTATAATAGACACAGAGCCCAAAGGGATCCTGACTGTTAAAGCTCCAGTGCCTTTGTGTATAATGTTTGAGGTCGCACATGTGTGTCATACAGGCTACTGTACTAGGCGCCAGTTGACTGATATGTGGCCAACTGAGCCTCTCATGCAAACCGCTGGGAGAAGAGAGTCTGGTTCCCTGCAGAGCCTCCTGCAAAACAGGCAGAGGAGGCAGAGAGCATGTTTCCCTTAATCCCCCGGGGATGCCCCCTCCAACCGCCCCAGCTCTAAAAGTGACTCACAAAGAGATTTTAGACGAAGTTCTGTCAATCATCTATATATCAATGCTAAAATTGCAAGTTTCCGTGACAAAACCTGTGTAAAATGTGCATTACAAAATAATGGCTTTGTGTTCATGTTGTTGTGACAACACAGCATAAAACATGATTTAAAGTCACCTTTTGCACAATCTTGTAACTCTAGAAATTACAGTAGAGAGTTACTCATAAATTGGCAGCAGCCTTACTTTTTCTGTTTCTCTTCTCTATTCTTCACAGAACAAAGGCGGGTCACTGCAGTGTAATATATTTTGCTAAAGGTAAGATCATATCTCCTTGCTGTCTGAAATAATACTTTCAGCCTTCACAAAACATTAACATATTGAAGTCATGCCTGTGAGATAGATGGTGTTCAAAGCTTGCACAACTGTTGCTACGCTGCCACAAAAGACCCTCTGATAACAAGATATGATGTGATGTTGATGCAGACAACAGTGTTTAGTCAATACAGACAGCTGTGCTGTTCTCACCGGATTATACTAGAGAGATGCTTCTGATTTCAACATGATGAAAAGAGGATATATTCTTTCTATTTTTCAGCAAATCAACCATCAGTGCTATAAAAATGTGAAAACCACAGGCTTTGACATTTTCAAGGCAGTAAAGACAGATAGATTCATTGTTTTCACTGTTGCCTTGTAGTTCTAATAGCCTACGATTACATTAATGTAATCAAAAGTTGCAGTTATGTTAACTATCTGTTTTTTGTTACATATTAGGCTTGAATTTGGCAGTATAATTATTCAGCCATGCCTTCTTTATTGATCATTTGTCAGCCTCTTTAGTCAGAAGAAAAAGGCAGCATCAAAAAAGGCAGTCCATCCCTGTCCGAAAACATGCACTCAAACATGCGACCATGCACATGCAATCACACAACTATTCCCATCTTTGTGATTGACATCTGAAAGGTGAGGGGGGGGGGATTTTTCCTCTTCAATCCATCTGTCTCCTCAATCTATCAGCACCTAGTCCTCAGAGGAGCAGAATTTAATTAGTACATGTGGCACTGAGTTAAAGGACATTGCAACATTAAGTAGATGTATTTACTTGTGAAAAGCTGCATCATTAAGCTGACTTATTTGAATAAATGATTCAGTCATGCTGCTATTACATACTGTAGCACAGATGGCTAAAGCTTGATAACAGGGACTGTGGTCCATTAAAGATTCACGGGAAAGGTGTTATGGCTTGACTGCACTAAGGAGGGTCTCTCTGCAGGAGGCTGGTGTGGGTGAATTGAGGGTGTGGGGTGAAACAGAGGTTCACATGCACAGCCAAATAAATTTTGTTTGCTTAAGAATTTGTGGCTTTAAGCTCTACCTGGAGGTTCAGGGAGATTTACTAAGTGAGGTTAAAGGTCAGATTGTAATGTGGGGAAGACTAGCTGGATTGTGTTTTGGAAATAAGCAAGAAATGAAAACAATCAGCCGAAGTTGTAAGTCTAAATGTTTTACACTTTGCCTGACATCTTACCACCTGGATAAGTTAAGTGAGATGAATCTAACAAACATTATGGACTATGTAATTCTATTTTCTTTGTATTTTCTGAGTTATATGCAAAAATGTATCCCAACAAACATGGAAAAGACTCAATATAGTGCACGGAATAGTTCAGCCATTCCTCCTTCTGTCCCTAACATAACAAAACATTTGGAATGTGAAATAATAAACCGTAGAAATTACAATACAAAAAAGAAGAAAATTATTCATATAGAATTGATATGTTGATACAGCTCATTCATAAATCTTATATTCCTGCATACAAAGAGCCCTATTATTCACCCCTATTTTTACCCCAGTGACCATCGAAAAATAACATATAAAAGGTGTCCATATTTTCCTAAAATTAGCAGGTTGTCTCCTTATGGTAAATTTTATTCTCTGTAGTTTTAAATTAAACATCTTTTAAGGGATTTTTCCAATGAATTGGAACATGGCGACAAGCTAACAGGCAGGTAAAAGCAGCAACATTCACCAGGCAGCATTCTCTGATATTTATATGGATATTCGTCTTTTTTATCAGTTAAGATGATCTGGGTGATACACACTTTATGTTCTTACAAAACACCAATTTGTAACTCCATATTCAGTCTGAATATGAATATGAATACTGAATATATATATATATATATGGTTCAAGTATAGGATTAATATTTATAACAAATAACTAATATTACAGAGCACCTTTGTGCGTCTCAGCAGGGTTCATGGTTCCAATTTAGTTGTTTTAGATGTAAGCTCTGGGCTTTCACAGTTTAGGACTGCGCTCTCTTGAGATGTTGCCATGACACCTATTTGGAATCTTTTGTCTGCTGCCAGCTAATTAGGTGTTAAGAAAAAAAAACATATGGCTGTGCCTTAATGACTTTTATTTGTCAGTGCACGATATGCCACCACATAAAGTCTTTATATAACCAGTGTGAATAAGCATAAACATCTGAAGTGGTTCTGTAATTATTTGTTTGATTTTCAGATATTCTACAATTGGAAATTTAATTTCCCATTATTCTTAGTCAGTGATACTTGAAATGCCAATGCATTGATACACACATAGTTGTAGTAGGTTCAAACTAAGGAAACCACTAGGAATTTTAGACCAAATAATTTAAGATAAGATAAGGTTATGTCCATTTATGTCTATTGCACAACAAATCAGTGTTATGCACCCTGGGCTTAATCATTTACAAGATAAACTTTGTTTGAAAACACTTCCTTCATATGAGGCATTCAAACACCACATAACCACATTCATAAAATGTTTCATGACAAATGTAATTTAAAAAAATAGTTAAACTACTTCTTCAATTCTTCTCATGTTTTGTTTTGTTGTGCTACATGTAAGTGTCAATGAATTATGCGGCCAACTACTATGCTGCCATTTTGAGCAGGTCTCTTTTGTAAAATAAATAATTTATCTCAAGAGAGTTCCTGGTTTAAGAAGTAAAATAGATGAAGTACATTTAGTGTATATGTAAGGTCTGATTTCAACTTTTAAAATCTGGATTAGAGTCGTTTTCTTTAAAGGTATGGAAAACATGTTTTCTTAATCAGCTTCTTTTCAGCAATTTTCTGCTAAAGTTATAATGGACTTTGGTAATCACACGTGTCAGTTGGAAAAACATGATGCCACGTACTTTTATGCAACAATCAGGATTTGAATTAGTTGGTTAGTTTAATCACTGTCAGTCAAATCTGATCTAGCTATAATTTGATGCTTAGCCTATTTAGTCATGACTATTTAATGTTCATTAATAATAATAATAATAACTTTATTTTTCTAGTCTTTGACAGCCACATAAAAGTTATACAAACGTTTTTTCATGTGTTGGCACAGTGACAACGGTCTTTGTGACCAAAAGTTTAGAAAATACATTTTGCACATTTGAGATGTGTGCAGATGTTTTGAATGCTTTTTAAAAAAAAATTATTTCAGCAACCAAATGTCTGATTATTTGATCTCTCATAGGCTATAGTTCTCCAAAAAGCACCATTGCTGTAATTTAAAAAAAACTCAAAAATAAATACACGTTTTTTATTTATTTTAAATGGCACTCTTAGTGTTTTATAGTGTACATTGAATTATTGTTACAAAGGGAAATAGAAGAAGGACTAACATTTTACAATATAAGACAGAAACATACATACCCATCAATAATATATCCATGATCTATAGGGGGAGATTAACATAATATAACCTATTTCATACAGTTACAATCTCAGATAAAATCCTAACCAACAACACAAAATTTTAAAAAGGTGTGTATCCTGGATAACATTCATATTGATTTTTCTCAGGAAGTATTTTGTGTCACTTTGTTTTTTGATATCACTCTAATTTACCATACTGTAATTACATGCAGAACTGGCCTACTTCACACATTTTCTCAGATAACAGTGTGAATGTTTTGCATATAAAAAAATGATTCAAGATCTCAACATGATACTGGCTATATATAAATGATAAGGTTTGTCTCCAGAATATGAACTCCACATCCCACAGCTTTCCCAGCCTGTGTGAGAGATGAAAGCAGCCCTGTCTCTATGAAATGCTTGGCAGCTCTGTTCCTGCCAGCAAAACCGGCTTTTGCGAACTTTCAGGTGGCATGGGAAAATATAGTCATAAATAAAATATAGAGCCATGAATAATTTAGGTGAGCTTTTGTGATTGACATGAGGGTGAGAGTACCTGATTATGCCTCTGCACTGTGTGACTTGAATTACAGCAAATCAAAACATTAGTCTAAATGTGGAGCTTGTTCTTCGTTTGTGCTTGTCTGCTTTGGCATATTTTGATCACTGCTTGTAACAACAAAGATGTTGGATCAAATCTCTTTTTAAAGATTACTCTTCCATTTAAGCATGTAGCTCTATTTCATTAAAACACTGCTGCTTTTTGGTGTGAAAGAAGAAACCACACATCATGCAAATTAGTGAAATTAGTTCACAAGTTCTTGCCATAATATTATCATTCATGTCATTTACAGTAGTACACTGGCCAGTCATAATACTGACAGTTATTTGCAACTATGCTTTAATATGATGTTAAACTGCTGCAGCTAGATATGTATTAGACATGGAGTCACCCTTTTCTCTGAGCCCATGTGGTTAATAAGGAGCCGTGCTTCCTCTATTGTTCTATGAGGAGGAAGAACAGATCAATGATTCCCAGCTCTCGGCTGTACTGTAGCTGCAGGAGGGAGGCTGTACAGGCATCACCAGGCTGCATCTCCTCCGTGTGCTGAGTGCTGAGCAGTGGGCTACACTCTCTCCTCCCTTACTTTCTCTCTCTCTCCTGCCCCCTCCTTTCATGTGTGTGGAGCGGATCTGTCTGCAGCCTCAGGCAAGTGCAAGTTAACAAATGTACAGAGCGCATGTGAAGTCTCATTTGCATAAATCTGAGGATGTCACTACATTTCCTTAAATGGATTCCTTTGTGTTTATTGTGTTGAATTTTTTTTTTCTTGTGCTTGTGTAATTCTTTATAGGCTGACTGAGAATGAAGATGACTTTATTTGACAATTAGTGTTATTTATTTGCAAAATGTGTCCATCTGAGCTTTATTGCAGTACAATGGGAAAAACAGCTTGAGCAAATGTCTATTGTCACTGAACAATTAGGCAGGTGTTTTTCAGTGCTCTGTACCTAACATGAGTAATGACAGGCCACTTGCAAAGACGGCATGGGATTGTGCATATACATTTTTTTTAGATATTGTAGCTTAATTGCATCATTTGCACATGGATTTTAATTTTTTTTATATCTGAATGATCTATGAGAGTTTCTGCCCTATATGTTCTCCAGGAACAGGATGCAAATGATTATTGTGTTATTCCTGAATATGATGCTAGGACATTTACAGATTAAGGGAGATGCCCCCTGACCTATTACAAAACACTTTCTTCTGTACCCTTTTCATGTATAATTTAGGAATCTGTCTCACCCCTTCTACAAAACAGTGTCAATGAATATATGAGCAGTGTGTTTGTGTTCTCTCTGAGGCAGGGATCCTCCACTGACATCATCTGTAGCTGTATAATCATCCAGGCCACAGCCTCTCCTCAGGGGAGTCCAACTGCGACCTGGCCTCTCTCTCTTTATATCTATGTAGTTATCTATCGCTCTCTGCCTAGCTTCCTCTCCCTCTCTTTCAAGGTTGCCGTGTATGGCTGAGTGTGACACCAGTGATGGATGAGTGCGAACACAACCTCAGACTGGCTGTATGGCCCAGGATCTTTTGTGGTTTCAGGGTTTCACTCTACTGGCGTGCACCCTTAGTCACTCAGACATGGTCAACTGCAATGAAATTGTTTTTTTCTTGCATTGAAAAAAGAAGAAGAGAGAAGTAATAAAAAGATCTGCCAAGCCATCTGGCTGAATATGTGCTTCATCACTACGGAAACACTTGTAGTCTGCGATGCAACCAGCCATACTGAATGGCATAGGAATTTGGCAGACGTCGATACAGAGCACAACCCCGCTCCTATGCCTCCCACATACACATTTGGCATACAAACACACCTGGAGGATATGTGTCTCTTAAAAATATATAATATGTAGCAAATAATTATTGTATACATATGTAACTGACTAATTAGTGACCTGCGTATATTCATCTGCAATGTTCTCCAATTCTGATGGATTAATATAGCGCAGGGAAGGTGTGAGTGGAGGGCAGTTGACTTTGACACAGACTTCGGATGTCAGTATTGCTATTAGAAACATTTAAAGCTACAACAAGCAATTTTTGACCACCAGGGTGCAGAAATACTCACCAAACTCTATCTAATACTACTGAGTAATTGATTTAGTTAGCTGATGTGGTAGCAAACACTTAATTAATTACATAACCAACAGACACAACAACATTGGTATCTAAAGTCATGTTTCTGGTTGCCTGACCAACGTAAGTCTTATGTTCACTGGCCTTTTTGGTCTCCATCAATTCTTGGGAAAAATACCTAGGTGTTTAGATTGCTCAGTGCTTGACCTTCTCCACTAGCAACTTGTTGAAAGTCGGCTGGCACAGCCAGAGGAACTCTCGTAAGTTCTTAACGGCTCGGCTGGAGAAGTGCTCTTGTGCCCATGCTCTGTGGCCCCTAAACATGGAAGTCCACTGAAGCCTGAAAACTCTTTCGTTGTATGCTCCTAGTTAGCAAATTTCATGGGAATGAATGGAGCGACATTTTTGAACGTGGTTTTTCTTAATACATCCATGATCTGAGCATGTTAGCTAGAGATATCTGCCTGCTGTCTTATGTTGTGTTCACACCGGCCACGTAAATTCGCCTCATGTTGTATTACTCGTGCTAATTTGATCGCTCAAGTTGCAAAATGTCAGAGTCAAATGTCAATACAGTAGTCAAAATATCACTTGCAGGTCAAACCATGACCATGATCTTTTCCTAACCTTAATCAAGCTGTGATAGAAATATATTTAAGTTAATACCAAATGTACTCATACAAAAAATACTAGTTACACATGTGGCCTTACCACAACTGTCCCCTCTATTCCTGGAACCACAGATTTTATTGTAATAAGGGTACAGTGATGGTAATCGACCTGCCTTCTTTGTCTGCATGGGCAATGTCCATCCATTTATTGGTTTTGATGTGGAACGTTTTGTAGTTGGTCCTAACATTGTCCCAGTGAAACTCTCTTCAAAATCTAGGTGCCTGCTTGCCAGTATGTAGATGAGAGTGAAGTGTCTGCTTTCACACAAGTCAGACATTGTAACTACATCCAAAAAAATATTTCAGAGCTGGTATTTGATGATTGTGATGGAAATACAGTAAATATTTGTTTCCTCTTACATACTAACATTTGTGGTTCTCTTTCCCAATGGATGTCCATTTTTAGGAGGCAGCTCTGGTATGAATTTTGCAGTGCTCTGAGATGTCTGTACTGTAAGTGTTCTAGGCCACTGCACCACACAGCGGCAACTCAGTTTGGCAAAAGCCTGCTTGTGTTGCTGATGTGATCGTGCATTTCTGTGTCAGTATTTGCTCTGAGGAGAGACAAACTTCCAAGGAAGGCAAAGTGATATATGGTACATGTGGGGATGTGGCATAGTCCAGAACAACTTCTATCCACTTACTGTTTATGGCCACTCCAAGTATCTTTTATGTCTTTGGAAATGCACCATGGGCGCACTGCAGATCGTGTTCTAAATGATGGCAGATGGCATTATGATCTGTATACTGCAGCCTTATAGTAGAGCTGCGAGATGCAGCTGATGGCGACCTGACGGAGATCCTTGACCTTAAGGGCTTGAATCTATACCTATCTATATAGGTTGGAGAACCTTCAGTCTGTTCTGTATGACATTTTAACATACTGGGATATAGCTGTGTTAAGTCTTGAGATGGATAATGGCTGTGATGAAGGTGATAAGCAGGGTGGATGCAATTATTCATCCTTGGTTCACTCCAGTTTCTTCCATTACTGTAAAGGTTCTGATTCATGGCCACTGCTGGCAAACAGTTGCTGATTTGTTGTCATGAAGCCAGACAGTTCAGAGTCAAATGTTTTGCAGAGATCACTGAAGGGTTTATTCAATGATTGCTTTTACAATTTGCATTTTAACTAACACATGCACACACTGTGAAGGTCCTTTATCACTAATGTTGTGCAAAGGACCCTGGAAATAGCTATTGCAGGAACGTTTTTGATAAGGCAGGTCATGTCTCAGAGAGTATAGACAAAAGACAAAACTCTCTTCTACTTTGTAGATGCTCTGTAACAGAAAACATCTAATAAAAAATCTATGGCATTTTCTGTGAGAAATAACAAGCACTCCTCTATTGCTTATTTGTGTCGAACAATAAGACTCTTTTCGAATATATCATTAAAAACATATTTTAGAATTTGCCTTTCATCTGTTACTGTGTTGTGATTCGGGCAGGACTTGCATATGGCCCCAATTACAGTATGTACAAATGATTCATTCGAAACCCTTTCTTTGTTTATTTTGCCTGCTGTCTTCAATTCCCTTCATTGAAATATGAAAGCCTCTTGAAAGTCAGAGCAAATATAGGTCACCATCACTGGCGCAATGGTGTAACAAATGCCATCTCTCCAGCTTATGTTTTGCATTTTCATGTAATAGGGCAGCATATATGTGTGATGCTCGTGGATGAATCATTAAAGGAATGCAGATAAGGTCATCTATTAACACATTTCATCGAAGTGATTAGAAGAACAACCAGGCTGAAAGAAATGGATGTATATATTATGTGATATCTCCTTACAGTTGTTTTCACATTGACATTTTAACCTGTACTGTAATGATGAAAATCAGTTTGGTTAAAAATGGGTAACAGAACTTTGACATTTGAAGAGAAAATGACAGTAGGAACATGTTTGGTCAGGTTGTTTTGCTCCTATTTTAATTTAGCAGCTAAACAAGTAGAACATGTAACAGAACACAGAGAGGTTTTCATGTAATTGTAAGCAGAAACCCTTAAAACTAAATTAGTTCATGGTACTTGTAAAGTGTATTTAACAGCCTATTCATGGGTTAATGTTGTTTTGTCACAATTATTATACCTGCTGGGTTGGAAGTGTGTAATGTTGTTCAGTATGGCAGTTAGAGATTAGCCCAGACAATTAATTTAGATGCTAAAAACCTTAAGAAAATGAGCATGTATTAAAAGATGTTTAATTGATTTAAATTCATATTAAGTATGAAATGGCAGACGCAAGCAGTTTAAAAGACAGAAAATCAGGCATTGATTCATGGCTTCCCATTTCCATTTTATAAATTTACAGATATCATTCAAGTTAAGATTGAGATAGTAGCTTTGCTTTACACCCTTAGGTGACCTAGAACTAGACCCCACAGATCCAGCAGGCACAAACCACTGTAGCTCATGTTCCCACCTATTAGTATGACTGAGTCATTGGCAATCATTTAAATTGCGTGGTCTTTAAGTGGAGATAGAGAGAGAGACACACACACACACACACACACACACACACACACACACACACACACACACACACACACACACACACACACACACACACACACACACACACACACACACACACACACATCAACTGTGACATGGGACATGAGCCTTCTTATTAGTCTGATCAGTTAGATCGGAGTAGCATTTATCTAAATTGGGTACACAGTAACAACGATAATGGTACAGTAATCCTGACCAATTCAGTAGACCTGCAATACATATGGTGTTTGTGATTCTGTAATGTACACTTTTTGTTTGTGTCAGAGATACATACAATATTAGAAGTATTGCATTTTTGTGTTGTGATGCTTGCTTGCTCTTTGGTCCTTCTGATTCAGCCATAATAGCTGACTGTAATCTTTGAGTGCTCAGCAGAGTCTGTTAGAGTACTGTCAGTACACTTCAACTGGTGTGCTGAGTGCATGTTTAAAATGAGCCATTTCAATGGTCAACGTCACTCTTAGAAGGGATGTAAACCCATAAATAATATAATATTCCCACTACTGCTACTACTAATACTACTATTACTACTAAATTCAGTGTAGCGTGTTATGTAGAAATACAGCTCTGATTTGCAGATTAGTACAGGTTAAGTTTATACTGTTTGCTTTAAAAAAGCTGTGATTCATATCTGCGATGATCTTTGAAGGTACAAGACCAAATTAGCTTACTGCAGCTTGCTAATGTGTCTGTGGCTAGATGATGTTATATAGTACACAAGAGAGAAGCAGTTTGTGCAGTGTGAGGAAGAGACAACAAGGATGGAGAAGGAGCGCAGTGCTGTCGAGGCGAGGTTCAGTGAGGACACTGGTGAGAATGCAGAACATTGCAGGGTCGAATGACAATTGTTTCCTCAAAGTTGCATCAAGGTAACAACATCAACCCTTTACATAAGATTGTCAATAAATGTTGACTTTAACAGACATTGTATAAACTACCTAGCTAAACCGCAATGGATTATAATCATCAAATAAGAGGTTTTGATCAGCAATGTTGCTAGCTATACAATTTGTATGTTTGTGCTCAGAAACAATCATTTGTTCGTAAAGAATGGTTATGCTGGCTATAAAAAAGCCTCTAGACTTAAAGCGATCCTGTAAGAGGAAGTGCAGGACCTTTTATGTTGAAATACGGTCCAATTGAGTGCAAGAATGATATAATGGCTCTCTGACTGCACAAGCTGTGGCCCACTAACTCTTCTGCAGAACTTCCTGGCATAATAAGTGTAGGATCACATTTACAGTGCTGACAAATCTTATTGAGGTAGTATATGGCGATATTTTCTTGTCAACTTCTTCCAGGTATATGTTCAGATTTCATATGCTAGTTATTGGAGCTGAATAAAACAATATGCCAACATTTTTTTTTACATAAATATTTGTTATAGTGTACTTTTCTGACATTCATTTTGATTTATCCTGGATTTTTAGACATTTAAGCTTTTATTTTGTAGTCCCGTGCTCTCTCGATGCTCCTATTGTGTGGTTCTTGGCATCAGATGTTTCCCTTTTTCCTTTTCTCTATTCTCCCCCATTCTCTATCCTTTCCACCTCCCTACTCTCACTCCACCTCTTCCTCACTCTCCCTCTCCCCTTTACTATTCCCCCCTGAATCGCCTCCTCTCTGCATCTCTGTTATGCCCTCCTCCCCCACACACACACACACACACCACCCCACCTCCCCCACCGGCTCTTTTCCCACTGCCCTGTATCTCCCATACGCCCCCCACCCCCCATACATTTCTCCAACATTCTGTCTTTTTCCCTCTTTGTGACCCCCCTTACCTCTGCCTCCTCCCCCATACTCACCCCCCTCCCTTTCCCCGGCTCATGTTGGTAAAAATATCTGCAGACAGCAGGAGCAGAGGCATGCTCTCTCTCTTTTTTTTTTTTTTTTTTTTTTTTTTTTTTTCTCTCTCTCTCTCTCTCTCTCTCTCTCTCAGACATCCCACCCATGTGATCTAACAGGCTGCCTCTGCTTTGCTCCACTCTGCTCCAGTCAGACTTCTGCCTCTCAGCCGGCTGCAGCTAATGAGCCTTTGTGTGGCCAGAGAGAGAAAGAGAGAGAGAGAGAGTGAGAGAGAGAGAGAGAGAGAGAGAGGAGAGAGAGAGAGAGAGAGAGAGAGAGAGAGAGGAAAACAGTGACAGACAGGGAGTTAAAGTCGTCTTGCAACAATAAAGCATATGGTACCGATAGTGCAGTCAGAGCTGGAACATTACAAGTCTCTCTCACACTCCTGCACCCTTTTTTCTCATGCCCATGGAGCTCAGGGGTCGCTGCAAGTCAGTGGACTGAAACAAAATGGGAACCTCTTCACTCATCATGTTTCACCTTTTTTGAATAGCGACATGTATGATTGTGTGGCTGTGCTGCTGTGAGAAGAGGTGAAAGGAGTCACAGTCTGCCACTGGATACAGGTCAGTTGTTCCTGTGAGGGCCAGAGCACACACAGAGAAGTGTAATCTGGTCATCATAGGACTGATGTGTCATGACTTGCACCAGATGCCATAGGCTTGTTGGCATCACTTGGCATGAGTGTTTTGAGGCTTGTGTTGTCACATCGGTTTTATTTTGAATGTGAGAACTTTGTGAATGACGAGGAGGAAAATAATTGTATTCAGAATGCAAGTGTGCTACAGAGTGGTGAGCGCTGTTGATTAAGGACAGGAGTTGGTTTCCACAATTGATGTGTGTGCACAGAGAGGCAAACACAGGGAGGGGCTTTCCAAGCTGGCTTTTGCTGCATTATTTTCTCTGGGATTTTCTCCCTTGTAACATAGTGTATGCTGCCCAGCCATGATTAGTGGTAAGGCAACAGTGAAGACAAAGAAAGAGCTGTTAGAAAGGAGCAACAATCTCTGGTTTTTATTTAGCCATGATAAAAGAGGTTCACCCTAGATTACCCACAGCCCTGTGGCTTATGATGTCATGCCCATCCAGTGTCAAGATGTTACCTTTTTAATGCTGTCGCAAAAGAATGCAATTTAACTAGTAATGCATTAATCAGAGAAAGTATGTGTATATATATATATATATATATATATATATATATATATACTGTGCTTATATAAACTATATATAAACCAACATTGGGGCTTTAGTCTTAAAAAAAAACTGATACACAGTAACACTGTGATATGGTAAAGCACTAGTTGTGAGAGTACATTAGAATCTCCATGGAAACCACTTTTGGTATCAAAGCCTATAGTGCAGCATCAGCTGAGGGCTAAGCATACAAATAGGTTTCCAACAATGGTATCTAATTAGGACCCTCGCTAGGAAATGGACTAAAATTACACAGGTCATTTCTGGTGGAAATTTCCACTCCTGTTTGCCAACACATGAAGTGGATTATGAAAATGTGTTTCTTCACTGTTTTGATTTGAGATTAGCAGCTTCAACATTTTACTTCTCACAAGATTAATTTAATATATTTTAGGATTCATTGATTAATTAATGTCATTTGGTCATAACCACTCAGAGGAGAAAGTAGATTGAGTAGATTGATGTTTTTTTTGTCAGCTAGCTCAGTTATTGGCTTTACAGAATCAAAAAAGATGGTTCACTCTTTGTCAGGATGCCGCCTCTTGCTTCCAAATTAATATCATTTCTTTCTGAAAGGAAATCTTTTTAGGAAGGCTACCCTGACAGACTCCTCTCTGCTCCACTTTCTCACAAATGGAGGATGCCTTACATTCCTTAGTTGTAGGTTGAGTTGTTGACTCTGGAGGTTCTCCAAATGCTGGCGGTGCTATGTCACTGCGCTGAACAAGCACAGCCTTCTGGGAACAATGACCATCTTGCTGGCAGCTCTAGTCCTTTCTGGGTTGCACCTCTTTCTCTCAGGCAGTATTTGCACCTGTAATGACTCGATAGCAGAGCCCAGATGAAACACTGTGGCTGTCTGTATATGGAACTCCTCCACAAGCTGCTCTGGCAGATAGACAGAGTTGGACTGCGTGAAGATGGATGCTGTCTTTACTGATTCCAGTTTCCAAGAGAGAAAGCAGTGAGGAAAAAGCTGCCAGTCATAGCAATCCTCGCTGTGCTACAGCAGCACTGTTGTGTTATTGGGTATATTTTAAAATAACGTTCCAGCTGCTGCTGTTTTACCCTTGTGTGGTGTTCATATTTTTGTTACACAGCCAGTGTTCCCGGGTCTGGTGGACCCACCACATTATTAGGCTTTTAAATCAATACAGCCATAACCATGTATGTAAAAATACTTAACAGATGTTTACTTTAGCTCAGTTACAAATGATATATACATAATTTATGGTTCATATTTGCCATTTACCCCTGTGAGAGCACATTTATGATCATATGATCATTTTCATTTTTTGTGAGAAAACAAGGAAATTCAATTATAAAAAGGTAAAAAATAGAATCAAGATTTTTTATCATTATTAATGCTTATTTCTTAGAACTTAATTAGAACAGGTGAAAGTGCTTGAAATGTAACAATTTTGTAACTTTGTGTGGGAATAGCAGGTGCAGAAAGACAACATAGTTTCACCTACAATTAAATACACTCGGGTCCAGTAGACCCAAACACCTCATATGTAATAGTTATGTGTCGGGAGGGGGGAGGGGGGGGGGGGTGTACCGTGTGCAGTCATTGAACATTTTTTATGTTCTTCACAGAAAATGAGCCAAGGCCAATGAGTTTGAGTTAGAAGAAATAATAAATAGCATAATTTTTCTTTTAGCAAACATTGAAAATGGGTCCCACAGACCCGAACACCACACAAGGGTTAAACAAGGAACAAAGGGCTCTTCAGATGAATACAGTACCTTAAAGGACTACATTTTCAGCAATGCCTCATATTATGGAAAGGGAATAAATTAGTCCTGCAATGTTACAGCCATTACACATTGAAGAATAATGGCAGAATAGTATTCAAAGGGGAAAAAAGTAATCAAAATAATACATTGTTGGACAGTTACAATGCAGTTGTTTCAGCGTAATGGTGATTAGTTTAAGTGTAGTTGACTGATGAGCTTGTTCTTGTTTATTTGTCTAATTGCATCATCAGTCAGAGGGAGTTAATGGCTCCTCTCAATTGACATTGAAGTGGTCTGTAACACTTCTGTTACAACAGCCTCTGTATGAAATGCTGTAACCACAAACATTAAGCTGCACCTACACAGCCATACAAAGATAGTTTTATTTATGTATTTTTCAGAAACTGTGCATACCACTGCTGTGCCTGATTTAACAGTAGAGCTAATGTTATAGTGTTATTATTTAATGGTAGTTATCACTGAAAGGTCTGTAGCAGGAATAATATCTAGTGGTCCATTGTTGCTATTATTATTTTGCAATTATTTTATTACAACTTTGTTGCAGATTATAAGGCAAACTAGAGCCTGTCACAGTACACTAGTACCAGTGTTTTTCTTTTTACTATGCTGTGCTATGTCTGTAGCTGCATTCGCTTGAGGCCTTTCCTTTTTTTTCTGTAGGAAGCATCTGACATAACAGAAGCTCATTACAGATGTACAGGATGTCATTCATTATCCTGTCAACAACAGCCTCACCTATTCCTTCTCTAGTGCTGCATGATGTGTGATATATGTACAAATCAGTTTGTGTTGTTGCCACACTTCAATAGCTACATGGAAGTGCACATCAGAATGTGTTTGCACCTGTATAAATACACACAAACATCCCACAAATACTACGGATGCATGCTTTAATATGTTGCATTATGTTTTTTAGAAAAAGCACCAGATGAGTTTTCTTCCTAGATGCATTTTAATCTAGTGTATATTTCTGTTATTTTATAGTATTATCAATTAAATGCACATAATCACAATATTCAACTACTGTACATAATACATATATATTGTACATGATTTCACTGTAACTGATAGCAGTGCAAGACAAGTTGGTCCAGTCTCTTTTTTCCCCCCAGCCTCTCAATCCAAGACAGTGGAATGAACTTCCTGTAAGGCAGACGTAGTATGTAATTAGCAGCTTTCTCCTTCCATCTCAGCTCTTTTGTACCAAGGTGATCAATCGCCCAGGGAACGCCTGGGAGTCTGGATAGCGGCAGAAGAGATTTTTGTGTGTGTGTGTGTGTGTGTGTGTGTGTGTGTGTGTGTGTGTGTGTGGGTGGGGAGTCTGGGTCTCATTTCTAATTGAGTGTGTTGAGGATTATGAAGGCCCTAAACTAGATATTAAATAATATGTGGCCCCTCTGCTGTCTTTCGGTTTCAGGTGCAGATGCGGCGGACCATGAGTGGAATACTGAAGAGGAAATTTGAGGAGGTGGAACCCTCCTCCTCCCCGTGCTCTTCCTTGCGGGAGTCTGATGATGAGGTCTCCTGCAGTGAGAGTGGGGATAGCGGTGACAGTGTCAATCCCGCTGCCTCAGGCCCTTTCACCCGTGAGTGCCTGTGTCTTTTAAATTCATGCATTGAGCTCTGTGTGGCTAATGTGCACAATTGACAGAAACAATAATGTCATCATTTCATCTCAAGTAACAAAAAGTTAAAGCACTGAAAAGGATTTTTAATCAAGAAGGGAATAACACTCAGAGACTGATTTTGTATTTCACAATCAATGCAGGATGCAGGTTAGAGAGAACAAAGCTGCATGTCTGTAGATAAGAGAGTGTAATATGAATTTACAGGCATAGTTGGGCAGAGGTAGAGGAGAGGAGAGGAGAGGAGAGGAGAGGAGAGGAGAGGAAGATGAGTGATGCTAAGAGACCAGTGCTGCTGTAATTAAAGGGAAGGATGCACAGACAGCCTCCATCATTAGTACCGGCATCAGTGTACAGGCCCAGCCAGATGAATGAGCTGATGCAGTCTCAAAATGTGTGTGTGCAACATGCAACACGGATGGTACCGTACAAGTAAATGTACCTCTCTAAGACCACTATTATTTTCATTATGGATAGAATGATAGATCATTTCGCGTTTTCCTCAAGCCTAAGGTGACCAACCAACACTCCAAACCCCCAAAATATTCAGTCTACAATCATTTAAAACAGAAAAACAGCAAACATTACTTCACATTAAAGCTTTAGTGTGTAACTTTTTAATAATAATGAATGTCTGTTACATTCAAGCCATTGCCAAATGAGTTGATACAAAGCTAATTAAGACTATCGCCTCCACAAAAATCTCTCTGTATTTCTCAGCATGGCTGTGTTTGCTTGAAAAATGACTCAAAGGATTAATCAATTTTTTAAATAGTTGGAGACTAATTTTCTGTCGATCTACTACAGGATTAAAGGTCCCATAATGTAAAAAGAAGCAGGTCAAGGTGCTATAAAAAATACTGTAAAAGTATCAAAACACTCATTCCACAAAGAAATGCAAACAGCCCATATAAAAAAATGGTGCCTTTAAATGAGCCGTCAGGACTTTTGATGTCACAACTATACATTATAAAAGTAGATAGTGCTACTATAGTGCCATTGTAGTCATTACCTGGCTGCATTGATGGTGCAGAGCTTCCGAGATGCAGAACATCCTGAAACACTGACCAATCAGAGCAGACTGGGCTTTTTCGGTAGGGGGGCTTAAAGAGGCAGGCATTAAAACAGAGCATTTCAGACAGGTATATGCAGACAGACAGTATGAGACAAATGTGATTTTTGAACATTAAAGCATGTAAACATGTTGTTGTAGAAACCCATGAACCTGAAAATGAGCATAATATGGGACCTCTAATTGTTTCAGCTGCAGACAAGATTACAACAAATTAATAAGGGTTAAACAGCTGCAGATCTGCAAAGCTTGTTTTGGTTTACTACGATAAGGTCACAAGGTTCAAAAAGAGGTCTACTACCGAGAGATTCCACATTTTATTCTGGCTTGAACTGACTTTGTATTAAGAATGCAGTCTTAATTGAAAATAACCCAGCCATAAAAGACTTGTCTCCTCTGCAGGTTCAAAAAGACACTAGTAAATAACACAGTGCACATGCAAATCCTATTGTCTGAGAGATAAAACAGAATGTGAGTGAAATAGATAATACAGTTGATTCATCCTTTTGGGGGATTAATAATGCAATTCTTAAAGAACAAAAGAAAGGAGCCACATTTGGACAGGATGTGTGTGTGTGTGTGTGTGTGTGTGTGTGTGTGTGTGTGTGTGTGTGCACAATTTTCCAAAATAAAAACAACTTTTTTTAACTTTAATTAATGGCAAAGTCAATACAAAATTTGTGTTTTGATGATGCATCATCTGTGTGAATGACATGCAGATGGGTGACAGGGTCCCCCCCCCCTCTAGCGAGACATACATAAGTAGGGTGCTGCGTCCCTAGAGGCTAAGCTTGGCCTCTGTGTCAGCTGCAGCTGCTGGTAGCCGAGGAGAAGGTCAGCTGACGGCAACAAGGGAGCTGGGCACTATGAAGACTTCACTCCTGTGAAGTAACATGTGCATGTACATTGATTGACAGAGAGATGAAACAATTAAATGGTGGTTTTACATCTGTAATATGTTTTTGTTTCCGAGAGGGTAAAAGGGTAAAGGAAAACTTGCTGATTATAGATAGTATTTTAAAAATAACTTTAAAATGTTTTTCATATAGGTTTTAATATAGACATCCTCAAAACAAAAAAGCTGATTATAAAGACCTTAACACCTGCTAACTGTTTTTACACCTAAAACAAGCTGATGGCTGTTTGCATTTCTCTTTATAGATAATGAAACTCAGCTCAGCTCAGCTCAGTCTGACAGCTCTACATCTGTAATAATAATGTAATGATCTGTAATGCATTGTCCCTCTTGCGTGGGGTGGAGAGCAGTTAGAACCAGATGGTTTCTATTTGTCCTGTCTGTCTGATATGGGGTGAACGCTGGGAACACTGCTTCTGTGAACCAGCACTCTTTAGCTCTGGGCCAGGCAGGGGATTATTTATGCTCCGCCGTTGCCCTCCTCTCTGCCTCTCCCTCTTGTAGAGCTCTCCTTAAAAAGACACACTGGGGACTCGCATGCCAAGCGGAAGCACAGAGCTATGATGAAATCCTTCCCTAGGAAGCTGCGCTAAGATACGTAGAAGCTCGCTGTAAAGCTGGCAAGAAAGAATTCCTCATATTACGCTTTACATGACTATACAACTGGTCTGCTTCAACATGAAAGGATGTATAAATGATAAAAAAATAAAATAAACTGAAAGTGTTCTTGACACATTGATTTGCATTGTAGAGTTTTCATTATTTCCACATTGGATTAATGACTTGTCAAAAACTGTTTACAACCCAGATGACAGTAAGTACAGGCAATGTACCACTGTTTTTAACATTCTAGTCTTTCTTTGCAGCTGACTCGATATTGAAGAGAGAGAAGCGCCTGCGGACGAGGAGGGTGCATTTTGACAATGTGACAGTGTACTACTTCAGCCGGCGGCAGGGCTTCACTAGCGTGCCCAGCCAGGGAGGCAGCACGCTGGGCATGTCCAACAGGCACAGCTGGATCAGGCAGTACTCCCTGGGTGAATTTGCAGTGGAGCAGGAGAGGATCCACAGAGACATGCTCAGAGATCACCTGAAGGAGGAGAAACTCAATTCAATCAAACTCAAGGTACATTTTTCTGTACATAGGATTGAATATGCATTATGTCAGTATGGCAAAACGATGAAATGTGAAGGATTTTAAAGGAATTTGGTCTTTGGTTAAAACAGCACTTTGTTTGTGTTCTCTCGCTTTTATAAAATGGCTTTAATGTGATTTCTTCTTGTTTTCAGCTGACTAAGAATGGCACGGTGGAGTCTGAAGAGGCCAACACCCTTACGGCAGAGGACATTTCTGATGACGACATCGATCTGGACAACACAGAGGTAGATGAGTACTTCTTCCTGCAGCCTCTCACTACTAAAAAGCGCCGGGCACTGCTGCGCTCCTCTGGGGTAAAGAAGATTGATGTGGAAGAGAAACATGATCTGCGGGCGATCCGGATGTCCAGAGAGGACTGCGGCTGTGATTGCAGAGTCTTCTGTGACCCAGAGACCTGTGCCTGCAGCCTCGCAGGGATCAAGTGCCAGGTAAATCCAATGACATGCATGTCCTCAGCTTTATCCCCGCCCTTGTAAACAGAGAAACATACTGTACATTTAAAGAGAAGGTGCATGTATCAATGACTGATATATAGTATATTAGAGAAAGCCCATTCATTATTTGGAACAATCGTGTCATTATCACATTACACAGATCATCTGTTTTAAATAGAAGGAATAGCACAGTAAATGTTATGTTTTCCTTAGGTGGACCGTATGTCATTTCCATGTGGCTGCACAAAAGAGGGCTGCACCAATTCAACTGGGAGAGTGGAGTTTAATCCTATCCGTGTTCGGACCCATTTCTTGCATACCATAATGAAGCTGGAACTGGAGAAGAGCCGTGAGCAGCAGCAGGCGTCCCCCACCAACGGTTACCGTAGCGAAACTAACGACCTGGGGGCCGGAAACCCTCTGGTTCAGTCCCAGCACAGGTTGGAGTACTCTCTGTCAGACGCCGTTCCACAGACGGCCAGCATGCACCTGCAGGCTGCCGACGAGATGGAGGAGACGCTAGATGATGAAGACGAGGAAGAAGATGAAGATGAGGAGGAGGAGGAAGAGGAGAACGAAGAAGATGATGAGGACGAGGAGGATAGCAGCAGTGTTTGCAGTGGACTGTCTGACTCCAGCACCCAGAGCTTAGCCAACAGCGACTCTGAAGATGAGGAGGAGGAGGAGGAAGAGGAGGAGGATGCAGATGAAGAGAAGTCTAAAAACTTTCAGGGCGACATGACCACCCTGTCAGTGTCTCGGTCTGAGGTTGTCCCATTGCCCTCTGTGCTGTGTTACAGCGATGGCTCTGTGGCTCATGACAACCACATGAACGGAAACACATATTTAATGAACTCCTCTTCAGCTGAGTACTATCAGCTGGGGAGCTCCAGTGCCATCTCTGATGGCCAAACCAGCCAAACCAGTGAACCCTACGGGGAAGCCTTAGCATTCCAAGATCCAGTCAGCGCGACCAACGGCAGTGCCGCCCAAGGACAATTCAACATGTCTGCCGAGCAGTACACAGACTACTCTAATCAGGCTGAGGAACAATACTCAGCTAATCACCACTTCACTCTGACCAACGGCGCTCCTGCCGCCCCCTTGACCTGCTATACACCTGATCAGGACAAGAAGGCGTTGTCCAAAGCGGCGTTTGTGGAGCAACCTGACACCCAGAACCAGATGCAATTTCAGAACTACCTGAACAATAACACCCAGGGTTCCTACAGCAGCTCATGTATAACAGCGGAAGAGCCACAGCAAGAGTCCGGTGTTAATGGCCATTCTGACCTGACCCTACTAGGAAACAACACTAAGAACCTCCCTTTACCAGACCATTGCCCCGAGGTCGCAGCCATTTAGTGGGCCTCGCCTTTGAAAGCGTTCTTTCATTATTACGTCTTTACTTGAGCCTGACCAAGTGGTATTTTAAGGGAACATAATCATGGCCTTGTTTTGCATTATCTGACCTTACACTTTAAAGCAATTTACAGCACTGCAGTACATTTTTATCTGTAACTATAAAGCCATAAGGTCATGATGGAAATGTTTTAATTATTTGCTTCTGAAGGTTTCTCCACTACAGCGTGCGCTTTACTGCAAGATGGAACAAATGAAATAAAACATTTTATAACATCAGTTATGTCATGCCGTGCAATGTATCTTGTAATTTCAGATGTAAAGTTCTAGTTTTAAGCAGATATTGTACTGTAGATGGAACTTTTCTATGTCTACTGTATGTGTCAAATGTGCAAAAAAGATTTATTGTCAGTTTATTTATTGTTTCTGAATTATGTGTACACTTATATATTGTAAATGTTTTGATAACATTACGCATGCTGTTTTGGGAATCTCAGTGACATTTAGGGAAAAAAATGCCATTGTTTTATATAAAAATGTGTTGTGTACATAATGTACATTTCTCTTCTTTTTGTCACTATTATATGCTTTTCTATGGTTTTGAAAAGCATGAAAAAGCCTGAATTCTTATTTGTATATTTGGAATACAATATCAGTAGCATAAAATATCAAGAAATCAATTAACAGCCTTTTACACTTATGTGTGGGGGTGCAGTGGCATGCAGTTGGTTTTAAATTATGAATACTTGACATTGATTTGATTGATGGAAAAATATGGCCCCTCACTTGTTTTTTTCCTCTCCACAGTTCACTCTTAGAATATCGTGATTTGCAGTCACCACTACAAATGAAGATTTATTCTTTGAATCATTTGATTAATACAGGGATATTAATAAAGTAGCACTGGGTGACATATCTCCACAAGTATGAGAAGCTCTATGATTCATTATAGACAACAGAACACTATCTTTATTAGTTATAATGCATAATAGGCTTCATTTGAAAAGCATCAGAAACCAGTCTCTATCAAAGTTCTGTCAACAAAATATTGCCCCGAAATAATGTGTCAGTATTTCATGAATTAACTGCTTATTGGATTTCTGATTTTGAATGCGGTATAAGCCACATTTGACTGTCTAATAACTAAGCTGTTTATTTTTGTGGATCCAATAATGATGTTGATTTGCTTTATTGAAGTGTTATGTGCAATAGTTTGAGCGTTTTTAATAGGCACTCCCTTTAAAAGAAGATCCTCAATTAAGTTGACTGAGATTTATTTTAATTGGCTGTCATGGCACTTGCAATTGTACTTAAAGCACCATTAGTTTAAGACAAAATATCCCAATAATTGTGTATGGGGGGAAGCAAATGATCAAGTTGACAATCAAAGCTTATTATGAAACATGATTTAGATCAGTATAATTAACAGCTACACAATATGACTCCTGAGTCCCTAGAGCCATTGAAAATGACTAAGCAGCCAGATAATAATGTTGACCAAAAATCTATAAATAACCTCTTTATTAAATCAGTGACAAATGGGAAATTGGAGTGACCGCTCAACACTGGGGGGACTGCAATAATTTGGTGAATAGTACTACTGTAATATGTGCTTTACCATGAGCTCTCTGCTCCTGCATGAATACTGATATTTGTCCCTCTTCCAAGCTTGCAAATATCTGCCCATATTTTATAATCAGAAGGGTCAGTACCCGACCTATAGTGGTTCTGTGTGACTGTTGAGTAGCTGGGACATCTCCTGCCACCTCAGTGGGACAAAAGAAGTGTACAGACTGCTTTCAGGCAATCAGTGGCATCAGCATGGTCATATAATCGGCCAGATCCAGATTAATCATGCCAAAGCATACAGTATGAGAAGGCTAGATACAATGAAACTGCATCCAGTTAAGATACCTGTGTTGGTTTTTATTTTCCAGTATTTATTATGAATGATATATTGAAATGTGTATTTATTGTGGTTTACTAAAAGTCTGTATTAAGTAAATTGCTTCACTATCTTAAAATTGTCTTTTGTTTCATGCTGGTTGTGAGTTGTAAAGCTTCATGTGCCTGATTTATTTCATTATATTTCTTATTCTGTGAAATGCAAACTTTTTTCACAAAATCGTACAAATGTTTTCAATGTGTTTGCTTTTCCAACTGTAGAAAAGGAGACGCTTTCATTTCCAGTTGTTTCATTTTTAACATGGTTTTGAAATACATTTAATTAAAAATGCTAAAATTGCTAGCCAACATTGTACAGTTCAGTAATTTCTTAGTGCAAAGCGCCCTCTGCAGATCACATGAAGAATTGAGACAAAATGGCTCAGTGCTACCCAACTGAATTTATTAACCTAAAAATAAGACCTCTTAATACCAAGGCAAAAATAGACAGTTTACAAACACACACATTGCAGCTGTTTCTTACCCAGTCTGAAACTTAAAGTTATTTACAATATTCCACAGCCATCTAAACACTAGTGCCTGCACCAGAGACTCATTAGTGGACTCCAGTTTAGATGTAGCGTTTCAGACATTTGATCAACAATTAGAATTCCTTCCGTACATTCATTTCACGTAAAAAAATTAAGTATAAAAAAATGGAAATATTACAGATAAACATTGCCACAATTAAAAAGAGAATGCATGGTGAATGGTTATAAAATCGTTTGACATAATATTAGAAACACCTAAGCATGGTGCAACATAATTTAACAGCACCACATTATAATGTTAGTTAAGGGAGGATTTATTGCAGGGTTGTTGTATTAGACTGCATTCGTTTTTTTTTCTAATAAACTGGCAACTGTAAAGAAATTATAAAATCTATGCCTTGCCAATGTTTTCTGGTCTCATAGTTAGCTGGAAATAATTCAAATCAACTCCTATCCTGATCTGAAGACTATTTTGATCACAACACTGTAGAAGCCATCATTCTGCATCCACCGAGACCTGCAACAACCCCACCACACCACTACCTATCCCTCCACCACTCAACCCACCCAGTATAAACACTAATATATATATATATATATATATATATATATATATAAAAAATAAAAGGTTTTGTATTATTATTAAAAAAAAGTTATTTTAAAAAGGGGGGCAATGCACATCATACAGTTATGTGTGTTTCAGGTTTTCACTTTCAATCTCTTTGGTGCATAACATATGGGATTTTTGTGTGTCCAACTTTAACCCCATCTACTGTGTCTTTTTGTATGATTTTGTTTTAGATTCATGGGTCTCACAGGAAAATGTTCAGTGTTAGGCTTCATATACCTCATTCTGCACGCATTGGTTGCAATGACTTGGACTAGTGAAGACATCTCAAACACAAAAGAGGCACTTGTCAGCACAGTGCATCTTAATTGTTTCAAGAATCTCAGTTCACAGTCTGACTGGGATCATTGTTTGATTTCTTCCTTTCCAGCAGTGGCACACTGGGGTTTCTCCCCAAAGTCCAAACTTCCCAGCAGCAGCAGTTCAGTTTTTCTACGTATAAAAATAAATTAAAACTCAATGTCATAAATCTAAAAAAGACTGCATGTTAACTGCATACAGTATATTACACTCATGTCCTAGTACGTCTATGCATACAGAGTGGCTATTCTGCAAAGTGGTACTTTGCAGACTCAGACGAAGGACCAGAGCTGGTACATGTCCGAGGGGTTGCAGAGGGCCAGAGAGGGATGCTCATGACGGGCACTCAGACACATGTTCCATCCTGGAATGTAGAATAACTGGTTCTATACAAAGACAAGACAAAACTATTACTTTTCTAATAAGATAACCCAAGTATCTGAAATCACAAATCAGTACACAGAAAACGCAAAAAATAAAATTAAAATAAAACTCACATCCTTCAGTTCCCATTTTTGCTCTGCTCCTACAAATGTGTTCCTGCCTTTATACTGGCAGTCCTCCAGCTTCACAGTCCCCTCTGCCCCGTGCAAACACAGCTCCTTCTGAATGTTGTGTCTAATCTCGTGACGTGTGGAGAACTCAAAATACTACAGGAAAGGAAACAAAAAAATGCCGTCAACAATGAATCATATTTTTACCAATCAGTGATAGAAGGTAGATTCTCTGACTGACCTGGTTTCCTCCTAGTCCGTGACATGGGTACATGATCAGCTGTTTCCCACCCTCATTGTTCTCTCCAACATCCAGACATGAGTCTTTGCCGACATTTTTCACCTACAGAGAAAGAGAAGGGAAGGGGAGAGCAGTGAGAGGAAACAAAATGAAAAACTAACATCCATTGCAAGCTGTTCAAACAACTTTATTCTCTGGAGTGCTTTCAGTGGTGTCAAATTGGAACTGCTCAGTACCCTCTGGAGATCCCAAGTGGAAACCCACAGTGGCTAGACAGAGTTCTGAGGTTTGGAAAGAGGAGAGCTGGTGGTGGGGTGTGTGATCTTACTGAGCCAAAGTGGAGTGGGTTGAGATCAGGCATGAAGACTTCTGGATAAACGTTCTTCAAATACCATGAGAAGCTCTTGCACTGCAGTCGCGCACGGAGGTCCATGCGTTCGGAGATCTCTCCAAAGGCCCTCTGTTGAAACAATGCAAAAACAGTTCCTTTACATTGATTCTCAACACACTGCAGACATGCGGGATACTAACAGGGCTCATTTAACAAGGTTTACCCACAAAGCAATGATGCTCCGTCTTGCCTTCAGATATGGTCTTAAAAATATTCTTTATCACTTTTGTGAGATCTCGGACGAAAAATGTCAGGTATGGAAAAATATCTTATTTTTTTTTTTAATATATCTTTCTCTAAAGGTTGCCATCTGCACTGAAATCAAGAATTAGTGTGAGCTCAAAATATATAAAGACCACACAAGCACTTGCGCAAGTTGCAGGTACTTGATCATAAACCAAATTATGTATTAGTAATAGTAAGAAAATTTGACTTGATGCTAGTGCTAGAGGAAACAGATCACCAGAGTCATCCTGAGGGTGATGTGAATGCATGTACTAAATTGCATTGCAATCCATCCAATAATTGTTGAGATATTTCACTAAAAACAAAAATGTCACTATGAGGTCATAGTTGCACTTAACGGAAAAGTCAGAGCCAGGAAAAGTCATTAGGACTCATCCTCTGGGCACCATGGCGATCTATTATCTTGTTGAGATATTTCAGTCTGTGGTGAAGCGGAGCACCAATTACAGAAATAAAACATACAACTCCATTGCAAAAAACAATTAGATGTAACCTTAAAAGGAAAAAAACTATATTCCATTGAATGTTTTTGTTTTTTTTACTCTGAATATCATCGCTTTACTTTTCTAAAGTCAATAAATGCGTTCCAGTGCTCTAATGAGTCCTTTGTTGAACAAATTAACTACAGACAAGTAGTCGATCACTGTTCCTTTTTAAATGGAAGCGTAGCAGCACATTTTAAAGGATTTGCAGGCACCTCATGCTCTTGAATAATTGGAGCACTTTCTATAATGACAAGGATGCTGCTCACATTAGTGCACACACCGATAGCTACTACAGTGGATTCCATGAAGCTGTTGATGACGGCATGCCTGTTTGAAGCCAGCGGGAGAGGGCTGGCCCACTCTGTGAGGTACAGCCCTGAGGGAAGTGTTTATGGCACCTCCAGGACCACATGTTGGGAAACGCTGAAAGCCTGTGTGTCATTTACCAGAGCAGACTTCCTCCAGGCCCAGGGGGTTTATAAGTGCTCTTTAAAAACCACTAACATATGACCATGGGAAGTAGAAGTTAAAGATAATGCTGCAGAGCAATGTGCAGCATTTAAAAAGGATAGATACACACATTTCAAAGTCACATTAGTGTCAGAAGAAGAGCTGCTAAGACTAATCGATTAGTTGTCAACAATTAAATTGATCGCCAAATATTTTGATCGATAAATCAGTTGGAGTCGTTTTTGGAAAATGAAATTCTCTGATTCCAGCTTCTGAAATGCAAATTTTTTCTAGTTTCTGCACTTCTCTATGACAGTAAACTGAATCGTTAAGATGAGAAAACAAGACATTTGAGGACATCACATTGGGCTTTGGGAAACCCTGATCAACTTTTTTTTCTTCATTTTCTTACAGTTTATAGACCAAACAACTCGATTAATCGACAATGAAAACAATCAGTAGTTGCAGCTCTAGTCAGAAGCACTACATACATCTTTTGCCATCTGTGCAGCTTGCTGGTTACGGCGGTAAAAGATCTCCTTGTAGTCGTCCATCCAGACCTCCGCCAGTCGAACCTGGTTACGAGCAATCACTTGTGTGCCCTTGGGAAAGGTGTGGGGGCTCTTGGTGCGGAAAACATGACCAACAATGGAACAAGGGATGATCTCCAGCTGTCCGCCACACTGCCACACCTGCAGATTAATGGGAGACAGCACAAACCGATGTATAATGACATGCTGGTAGACACGCCTATACAGCTGTTACGATAATGGAATGATTTAACAGATACAAATGACAAAACTTCTGCACATCCAGAATGACAGCTTCGCAATGTCTTACCCTAAACGACATTTCAATATTCTCACCGCCCCAGATTTCCATTTTTTCATCATAGCTTCCAATATGGTAGAAATATTCTTTTGAGATGGAGAAAAGCCCACCAGCAAATGTGGGAGTCCTGTAGAAACATTTTGTTTAATGTTTTTAATGATTTCCAAGAAGAAGCAAGAGTTTATATAAAGGTGTTATTCTGTATTCATGTACATTGATTGCTTACTTGATCGGGTATGTTTCATCCTTCCTCCTTTGTTTCTCATGATCTGGTAGACTCTCCCAGCCGAAGGAAAGGCTCCAGTCAAAGTTTCCTCGGTTGTGGTTCTGGCCATACGGGGACGGTTTCACAAACTCAAAAGTATTGAGATCAATAGTGGTTATATCAGGACTCACTACTACAGTGTAGTTATCTGCTATCCTGGCCAACAGGGGCTCCAGCCATCCATTGAAGCATTCACCTGTTAATGCATGCAAATCAGACATTACAACATATTACTTAACAATAACCACTGAATGGCTAATTTTGGAATGGAAAAGGGTTGCGGCCATGCAGAGGACTTTAAGAAGAGCAAACAGTAGGTTGTTGAGCTGCGGGTGTGTAAGTCAGGGTGTGTCTGGCATGCAACTGGTATTAGTGTGTGAGTAATGTCAGGTGTGTTCACTAACAGTGAGCATCCAGAAAGGTGAGTGTGTCACCGGTGGCTACGGAGGCACCCAGCAGCCGAGCGGTGATGAGTCCTTTCCTTTCACGCTGGCGGACAACTTGAACAATGCTCAGCCGCTTCAAATACTCATCCAGCTTGTCCTTCAACGCTTCTGAAATAACGGGATTTCCATTAGACATACAGTAAAGTGAGAGGTTGAGAAGAACATTTAGAAAAACTGATGAAATAATATGAGCAATATAACAGTCTCATAAAGTCTGAAGTATCGCTTAAGTGATCAATAGATAATATTCACAGTCCTCAGCCTGGAAGGTAAAACTCAAAAAACAGATGAAAAAGGACAAAGCGTCTTCCTTTCATCTTCAACATGGATGGCTGTCAGGAGAGCTGCTAAACAGCAGGCCTCCATCTGTGTCCTGTTCACTACAAGTAACTAAGCTGAGAGAGTCAGATCGCCTGCATTCCCTGAAACCTCTCTACTCTCCAGCATTTTGTTTTCTTCCTACAGTACATCGGACCTGTTTACAAGAGTTAACACTGACTCATTTCTAAGCACAACCACTACTAATACCTCTAAGAAGAATATTCACTAGATTCCTGTTGTAACCCAGTTCATTGGCCACAGAGGGAGCAGGGAGCTCCTCTCTGCACGTTTTGATGCACACCAGCAAGCTGCCCACCCAACATGCTGCCTGAAATCGAACCCAAAAGAAAGCAGGGCGGTCCTGAAGGGTCCTTTTAAATTTTACCATCAACGCTGGCGTCGTCCACCAGGATGATCTCCTTGAGGAGAATGGCAGGGGAGGTGTGGAGGACACTGTATACTGTCCTTAGCAGGGTGCTCCAAGCCTCATTGTGAAACACAATTATCACACTGGTGGTCGGCAAGGCGGGGCATCGCTTGAAGGTTTGCTCAATACATCTGCAAAAAGAAGGAGAAAGAGCACAAAGATCTGACTGTCCTGTACAGTTCCCGAGTGGCACAATAGTCTAGTTATTACATCTGCAGACTCTCCCTTGTGGGGTGTCCATTTCAGCCGTGACACCGCATGTGTGGCAGCCTTTGAAATATCTGCCATATCAGAGTGGGAGAGACTTTATTCTCCCTAATAAGATAGCCAGTACATGCACAGGCTTTATGTCTGTGTCATGTACTGACTATCTACCGACATGTACTTGGACTAACATACACTTGGATGTACAGTCAGTGCCAAACATAACTGTGCTTCTTTCTGAACTGGCCGCAGTAACTGGGCAGGCATGCTGAAACAAACTCCCAGTCGGAACAATCATCTCTGTGGTTTCTGCCTGAAATTTTCCCCAGTTCCATAAAGCAAATATGATGAATGTGTTTGGGTTAGGCCCCATTTATATTAGGCTACACTGATCTATTTGGGTGTTTTTTAGTGTGTGACTTACAATTATATTCAGGGCCAGTACATCAATTCATGGAGTAGTAATAGGTAGCGATAGACCGATTATCGGGCCGTTTTTTGGCATTTTGCAGATTATCTGTAGTCTATCTGCGTTTTATTTGCCCTTTAACCGATAGGCCTAAAGTTAATTAAGTAATTAAAATGTGCGCTACTTGGCTCCGCTACAGCTCTTTCTCTGTCTCTCTGCTTTGGTCGATCCCTAGTAATAGGGAAGGAAGAGTAGGCCTACTATACAGCACCAAAGCTGCATTTACTCCCACTAGGTGGTGCAATTACAGGTTTCGAAATCAAAATCATTTGGAAAATATATTGACAATTTTTTGGCAAACGTGGGGGATTTTGCACAGCTTTATGAACAGCGTAAAGATTGTAGACATACTCTGGTGGTCTGGTGTCTGCGCCCAGGTCTCTGCTCAAGGAGATGCGGTCACTGGCATACAGGTTAAAGCAGTGTTTCTCTTCACCCCTCTCCTTCTCCTTCTGCTCCTCAGTGCTCAGTGATTCTGTGTGGAAAGCTTTCCCAGCTGCTCCAGGAGCAACAGGGTTCTGAGGTGGCCGCTCCAGAGCTGGCCTGAGCTCAGTGGCAGTGTAGTGACCCGGCAGACAGGACCCGCTGTCTGCCCTGTCTGGCAGACGTACAGGGGCTCTGATCTGCATCTTTGGAATCACATCCCTGAAGTTATTAACAGCTCCCATCACCATGCCCAGCATGGCATCCCGCTTCACTGCCATCTCCTTCAGCCACGGGTCCTCCTGTTGGTTTTGGCTCCCAACTTCCCATTGTATGAAGAACACAAATGTGACAAAGACAAGGGCCACTATCGCCAGTTTAACTGGGTGCAATCGCCTTCGGAGCACTCTGCGGAGAGCTATCATTCTTCTTGAATAGAGAGCAGGCTGGCTTTGGAATGGCATTCCGCTGAAATCAATACATATTATGATATAATGATGAGTAAACAGCATTAATGTAGCCTATGCCCTTTGTCAAATTAAAGACACTGGGTTTCAGAAAACTACAGCATAGTGATACGCTACATTACCTGCAAGGTCACTACATTAACATAGTAGCCTAGGCTACTTTTCGAAAAAGTATTTTTTTTTCTTGCTCTGAAATAAAACAAATGAAATGTGTAGCAGTTCCTGGTGAAGCTAAGAAGTCTGCTGCCATCTACACATATTAACATATTTAGAAACGGCTTATGAAATAGGCTAAGCAACCACTGCTCTGGATTCCTTCTGGGGAAAAGACCACTTACCATTAGACGCGGAACAGTTAGGTTAGAAACACCCTAAATTGTTCTTTAAAATGTCAACGAATGACATCCTGCTTCGATTGGAGATCCTCAATCAGTTGCTTGAACTCCAAAGAAACTTTTTCGCGAAGACAAAAACAATTTGCTCTGTGCCTCCACAAAACTTCCGTCTCGTTGGATCCAGGTGCGCCCCTCTCAGGTAGAGGGAGGAGACGTGCTGGCGCGCATGCGCAGAGAGAACTTCTGCGTGTCACAATCCATACCTGAAAAACGTGATAAACCATTGAGGCGATTATCACTAAACAAGTTTGGCGATGGCCTTGTTTGCCCTGTAGTTTGACTTATGTCATGTGGTAAGCTTTTTAAAAATATATATTATTTGACAAAATCACTGCTGAATCAAACATTTCCTGTGACAAACCTATTGATAGATAGGCTAAAGTGGCCTGCAGTCACTCTGACTTCAAGAATATTGCAGACTGTGTTCTCCACGGAGTTCCTCAGATTCAATAATGGTGCCAATAGGATTTGTTCAACTGGTCATTCACTGGGACAGTTGCTGGGTTACAAAAAGCGGAGGAACGCGCTATGTTCCACACACATCGCACCGCATCCAATCAGGTTCTCTGAGAAAACACCACATCTCGCAAACAGAGCTTAAACTTATGAACTTCACCACTAACTAAAAACGAATACGGTCCAGACTGCATTTAAGAAAAGCGTCCTTTCGCATGGAAGCGAAAATGCCTAGATTATGAATCAACTTGAGGTTCAGTTACTACTGATTAAAGTTGTAAAACCGGACACTCACCAGAGGACTCTGTAGTTCATCTAATCCTTACATTTCGCAGGTTCCCCACAGCGGATGGTCTTCATAAAGAGTTGGATGCTTGAAGGAGTAAAGACGCGGATTCCAGCCGCAGGGAGCATGCTCTGGTGCCCAGTTTGAGTTCTCTGTGCCTTTGACTTGCACAGTGACTCCATCTGTAGTGACTGTGTTCCCCAGCACTTCCTATCCACGGCAAGCATCCAGTTTATTATGTCCATTAAAATGTTCAGTGTGTCCTACTTTTCCCCCCTTTAGTCACGCTTGTAAATGTTTGTCTATGTGGCAACTGTTTGATGATATAAATTGTCTAATCAGAACATCTTAATCGGAATGGTACATAACGTCAGTTACATCGTTAGTAGAAAAGAAATCAGGCATAAAATCTGCGATCATATCAAAATTATTTTATTTGATATTTATCAAATATAAGCTTAACAGTAGTACATCCACATGTATCTGCAGCTTAATATTTATCACAAGATAAAACATTTCAATTTTGGTTTTCATATATATTAACTGTAGCAAATGATTTCAAATACGACATGAATAGGTCATGTATCAAAATAAAAATAGGTTGTCTAACAGATGGACCACACTTCAATTTTTTATAAACAAAGCTTAAATGTTAATGTTAAAGACTCTTGTTTTTATGTTCCAAAATCAGTTGTTGTGTTTAGGAGTTTGGCTTTGTGAGGAAAGAAAGAAAACTGCTTTCAGCTGAGTATGTGTCTGAACCCCTCTGCACTGTGTTCTCTCAGTTCAGTTTTGCCAGCACCCAACTATTCATATACTCAAATTTACATAGCAATGTGTTTATGTTTTTTCCCCCAAACAAATAATACAACTAAGTCTTTTAACTTGACAGCAAAAGGTAAACAATAAAAGTAGAATCAATCAAAGTACCTAATTTTTATTACAGAAACATTGGCTTCATTGTCTCTCTCATTCTCTCACCCACACCCCCCCCCCACACACACACACACACACACACACACACACACACACACACACACACACACACACACACACACACACACACACACACACACACACACACACACACACACACACACACACACACACACACACACACACACACACAAAATTAAGCTCTTATGGCAGCACGAGCTTTGTCCAGGATGTCCTTTCTCATTCTCGGGTAATTTGGATGAGCAGCCAGAACCTGAGGACGGCAGCTAAGATTAATCACGGTATAAAAACAGATCTAATCTCTCAAACTGTAAACATCCACAGGTGTCTCACCTTATGACACACATCTATGGCATCAACATGCCTCTTTGCTTTTAAGTAGTTGAAAGCAAGCTTGTATCCTGACATAAACAAACAGACAGTATATGTTAGAAATATAATTCTTCGAATCCCTTTTGTCCTTATAAATAGAACTGGACGTGATTTTGGTTGACATACCAATAGTTGGGTTTGTCCGATTTCCATATTTCCAAGCCAGTTCATAGTTGAGTGCTGCATCACGGAATGCCTGCTCTTTTTCCATTATGTAGCCCAGATATTCATAAGCTTTACAGCATGACTGTGGAAAAAAAGTGCAATTATTATCACAAAGAAATTTACTTAAAGACAGCCTCAACATTGAAAAGTAACGCAAATCTGCAAAAGTACGGGGAATAGGTTTTGTGTAAATTGGACAGCCTTTTAAAAGCAGAGACAATATTTTCAGGCTGACCTTGTTATGATTGTGGCATCTCTTCAAGAGGTCCCCGGCCATGTCATACTTCCCTGAATGGATGTAGATGTCTGCCAAAAGCAGCCAGCTTTTCTCAAACTCATCGGCGTCAACAAGGCTCCAGTTCATCTTAGCTATGCGTTTGAGCTGGTTCCTGGCTCTTGGAGTCTGTTTCAGCACCATGTAAGCTGTTGCCATGGCCAACAGAGCTGGCACGTGGTCTTTCTGAATTCAACCAAAGAATCCTGTTTAAGACACTTCCCCCACTATCCTTCTTCCATTTGTTTCCACCGAAACCATACGAACTTCATTTCAAGACATAAAGTTGTGTTTTTTTAATAAATAAAATTCACAAAACTGAATTACAACCGTACAAGCAACGACATATACTGTACATGCTCCATTAAAATTCAGCCTGATAGAGTGTAATGTGCAGTTTACAACCAAATGGAGTGACTGACATTAAGAGTGACTTAATACACAGTGTGGGTATATTTACTCAACTGAGAGTGATGTAACTCATGCACGCCACCTGGGGATTACTTACCTCATTGTTTGCAATCTCAGTGAAAACACTGAGGGCTTTCTCTACATTGGCCTTCTGTTTAGTGGCCAGTAAGCAGCAGTTCTCCAGGATGCGAAGCTGTGTGTGTCCTCCTGGTGTCTGAGGCTTTAACTCCTTCAGCAGTTTCTCGGCTGTTCTCACAGCAAGCTGTTCTGACTCCTGCTTTTCTGTGGAGTTCCTGGTGAGAGACAAAGGTAAGCATTAGATGTCTGTAATAAGTCTGTGGGTTTCAAACACAAGAATATAAACTGTATTAAGTCTAGAGTCTTTGTATGCGTCTACTGCCACTTACCCAATTTCACCATCTAAATTCTCAAATACTTCTCCTCCTATGGTTTCATTGTCAGGATTTAGGTAGATTTCAATCATGTTATACACAGCATTCTGACCCCAATCATTGTCTTTCCGTGCTTTGTTGAAGTGCCACAGAGCATCATTAGGTTCTCCTGTGAACCTGAGCAGCAAGCACAAGTTTAGTCGCTAATCTCAAAACAGATGTCGCCATATTCCGAGGAAAGGCTCTTCCGAACTTACCAAAGATAAAGTCCTTTGCAGTAGTTGAACCCGGGGTCAAACTTAGTCCTGGAAGAATGTTTTTCTGCCATATCAAGAAATCTGAGAACTTCTTCCAACTTCCCTGCCCTCCTCAACAAGTCAATGAGACGTGACAGTGTTGGGTAGTTGTCTGAAAGCAACAGGTGTAAGTTATTATGCTTTCCATTTAGAGAAGGTCAGATCACCAATTCACATTTACATTCACCGCAACTTTAAAAAAGAAATTTAAAACGTGGCTCTATTGCACCTGGTTTGCGCTCCAGGAGTTGTTGAAAGTGGAAAACTGCCTTTTCATAGTCCTGCTTCCTAAACAGAATGTCAGCCATCATCTAAGGACAAACATATGTAAGAAATAAATTCTATGAATTAGTTAAAAAAAAAAGAAAAAAAAAAAAAGGTTACGGTCAAAACTGTGGCGTAAGATAGAACAAACCAGGGTTGCGTCTTCGTTAAACTGGTCATTCTTCAATATGACGCTGCACTGCTCCTGGCACGCATCAACCTCGTCTAGAGTAAGGTACAACCGTGCCAACTCCAGCATCACCTAGGAACAAGGACAGCATTCATTTGAATTCATGTGACAACATTCTTGGTAAAATAATGTAGAGTAAATAATTCAGATTTCTCTTAAATCAAACTATCAACAACTAAGATCACAAACACAAAATTTCACAAACACAAGCCCCAGACTCTAAAAGATGCCAGTGCTTGGTAACCACAGCTGCAGTGAGTACACAGGACGTTTTTGATTCAGCTGCACTGACCTTGCGATCGGTCTCACAATACACAAGAGCTTCTTTGTAGAATTTGACTGCTCTCTCATAGCCCCTCTGACTTGTGTAGTGTTTAGCGATCTCAGCGCAGATCTCGGCTGCAAGCTGCTTCTGCATGGGGACGGCGTCCGGCTGCTCCAACTGCACCCGCTTCAGCACCTTGGCCTGCACATCCCGGGCCTATACACAATCACAAAATCACATCCTCATATTGAAAACAATAATAAACATCATCCTAATGAAGTTACTTTGTCTGTCTTTTTAGGCAGACTGGCAAGTTTTGCTTGGAAATAATCACGCAAAAAATACTGGTTACAAAATGTGAAAAGATGACAACGTCTCAGAGAGCCGCATCACTTCTGCAACCACTTACTCTTTGTAGGGAAAGTAAAGCTTCCTCATTTTTGTCAACCTTATTTTGGATCTTTGCCAACAGGACCAGATAACGGCAATCATCCGAGAGCACCGGCAGTTCATTCACTGGGTAGGTCCAAAGAAAAAAATCAAGTTAAAAAGGCAACTAAATAATAAGCAACTAAAAACAATCAGTCACACAAAGAGAGAAGTTTTAAACTGCTTTACAAATTCAAAGCTGCTTGGCATTGCCATAAAGCATATTTGCTAATATTTTCTTTGCATCGAGTTGTTTGTACTTAAACATTATTTGCAATTGCACAAACATCATAATGACTAGATTCTCTTGTGGTGTTTTTGACGTCAGGAGTTCACGGTGTGTAAAAATTGTGATGTCTGAAGTACCTGGCTCATGGACCAGAGCTTCTTGCAGGACTCTCTCACAGCGCTCATATTGCTTCATCTTCATCAGCAGCTCAGCCAGGTCGTAGCGGAGGAAGTTCTGTTGCTCCGTCTTTAGGGCTGCTTCGTAGTAATTTATTGCCTGCGTAACAACAGTGTTGACACAAGGCTGTTTTTTTCTGTAGGTGAATCGTGTTTATCTTTAAATGAGTGTACGACACAAACCTTGACGTAGTTATGAGTCTTGACCAGGGCTTTCCCAATCTTGCTGGCTAAAGCACCATCTTTGGGGTTTTTCTTCAGAGCTTGCTCAAAAACCTCAATGGCTTTCTCAGGCTGAGGAAAAACAAATTGGACGGGGTTGTTGGTTTGAAGTTTTTGTAAATATTATTCCGAAAGTCAAGGAAAGTATTCCAGAAAGAAAATGCATTTCATTATTTACAAATTGTTGCAAACATGTGGTAAACACCTTAAGGCTAGGATAAGATCTATGTAGCCTTGAATGAGTATGTGTCAACATGCCTGTGACCTTAAGAGGTGACCATACCTCCTCCTCTTTGACTTCCTGTTTCATCTTCCTCAAATCACTTAGATGCAGGCACAATGTGTCCCTTTCCAAAGTAAATAATTACTGAACAACCTTCTGATGAGACTTTCGTTCTATGAGTGTTTCACTGTTTGTTACGAGTGTAGGGACAAGACCACTAAATAATAATTTACTATAATAATTAGAAAATCAGCTACGTTATATTACCCTATTACCTAACATTCTGGGTTGTGCATGAATGAGAAAATAATTTCCTAAACTATTTCTCTAGTATTGCCTACAGTGCTTATTTCCCTTGAACATGTGAGTAAAACAGTGTGTGGTAACCATTCATCTGGTTTTCTCCTTTATATAGCCTATATCAAATAATGTGTCACAATCTTCTACTGTAGTTTCCTCTGACCTAGGAATGAGTTGATTTTTGTTAAGCTTCTGTTCCCAGGGGGTGTGCTGTTCATGATCCTCTGTGTACTATCCATGCAGTGGGTGATTTTAAAATACTTGATTCCTATCTGTCCTAAACATAGCTGTTAACTTAACTGCTTGCTGTTTCAGGATTTCTAACAGCTTGCTCTCCCTCTACAGGAGGGAGGGAAAGCATTATATCACATGTTAATAAAGTGCTTCCTGTTATTCTGAAAACTTGATTGAAGGATGTGGTTGTCTGTCAAGACAGAGCACAGTATTTTAATATTTATTTTAGGGTTAAGTGCTAAGTTGAGTTAAGATGGGTACATTTAATGCACCACATGCACCACAGCACCTTGAAATTGTGGTTTGTATTGACCTTGTCCATGACAATGTTATTCATGTATCTGTTTGTATTTGAATCTTGTCTGTGAACTGTCCTTTGTGTGCTGCTCTTTGTGCCTCTTAATTGCCCCTCGGGGACAAACAAAGTTATTTGAATTTAATTGAATTCACTCTCAACACACTATTTTCCAGGACATTTAACCCTTGTGTTGTCTTAGGGGCAAATTTGACCCGTTTTCAAAGTTTTTTATATCACAAATATGGGTTTCTTTCATCCAAATTGCCCAAAATTAACATGGATGCAAGTTGAATGGAACCCATTAAACATTCTTCGCATGTAAATTGATGATTACTTTCATTGAACTATGGGTGTTTTATTCAATTTTATAGCATTTAAAACAATGTTTAAATGGTTTCAAAACAGTATATCCTGACTAAACTGTGATCCACTCAACATCCTCTGATTTTAACTATGTGTTAAAAAATAATTAATAATTTCTGCTTTTTTTTAACCAAAAAAATAGGTATAATGTCACATAAATTAGGTTTATTGACCATGAATATACAAAGTTTTGAAAAAAGTCACAAAAACATTAACATTTATTTTCAATTTTGACCCATAAGGACAAAAAGTTAATGGTCGACGGGAAGACAACACAAGGGTTAACTTCTCCTCTCATATTTGAGATCAACTTGAAAACTAGTGTACATTTTCTTAGGTTTTCCAGGACACATGGAAAACTGAGAAAAGGCCAAATTATTGAAATAAATGCATTTATGCTCTGCCAAGAGGGGGAGTAGATTTGTTTATTTAATGTCCAGTTAGGGCCGATGACTTGCGTTGCACTCATTCAGTTCTAAGAGGCTTACACTGATTATCAAGGATGGAGACACCCTGTGTCTAAACAATGTTTTGCGGATTCTGGATAATGTTTCATGACGTAACCTTTCAATTTGATAGCTCACTCAACCAGAAATGTGCTCAATTCCTGGCTCCTCTTTCAGAGATATGTGCAGTAGCATTGCGGAGCGTTCCTTGTAAGTTTTCTATATTTTACAGAAAAGCATCCCCAAAACTATTCGGATTTATCATGCTGCTCTCAACTGCAGGGCAAGGATTGGAAATGGGACACCCTGTGTTCCTTTTAGATAGTAATCATCCAAGGTAAGACCTTGGTGATGAACTTCATTACAGCTCAAACACAACACAGCAGAGAAAAAACAGCAAAGCTCCTTTACATGAATGGTAAGACAAGGAATGTAGAAGTGTAAAGACACTCAGAACAGAAGTGATTACACCATACGGAGGCTTCACATTTGTATAACTCCTCTAATTATAATCTCTCTGACGGACAGCTTTTCATTACACCTTTGACTTTTTGAAAAAAAGGTATAAAAGACTTGAACAAAATAAAACTGTGATTAGACTTACAAGAATATGCTTATTTGAAGCACGCAGCACATTTAAAGCCAATAGCCACACAAATCAGTCCCAAAACATATCTCATAAGACACAGATGAATCACATCGAACACTTACTTCTTGAATGTTCATGTAGGCATCACCTAATAAGAGGTATGTGTGAGGGCTGGGCAGCTTCTCCACCATTTCTCTGGAGAAAAGACAAATATATCACATCACATATGGTGTACTTCAACACGTAGACCTACAGTAGGTCTCTGCTGGTCTGGGGTTCAGTCAAGCTTTACTACGTCTCAGCCGTTAATACCAGTAGCATCAGAGAGCAGCAGACGACTGGAGGCAGCTGTGCAAATTTCATCTTTACTGGATGAATGGCTTCAGTTAAATTTGATTTAATTTGATTTACTTTATGCTTGTGGTCTTCCTACTACAGACACAGCTGGATGAAATGTTGATGCACTATGGCTGAATATCCTCGAGTCATGTATTTAATTAAGTTTCAGCCATTACGGTTCGAGACAAACATTTACAATGCATTAGGTTTCAGAAGGAGTATAGTCACTCATATGTTCTGCTACTATCTTACATCAAGATTATTCCCCCGCTCATTTTGATCCAGATGTACCGCTCACCTGTAACAGCTTGCATACAGACGTTTGTCTTTTCTGTGGTTCAGATATATGTCTGCCATTTTCTCCTTGGCTTGGATGTAGTAGGGCTGCTCAGGGGTAATGTTTCGGAGCATACTCAGTGCCAGCTCGGTGTCCCCACGCAGCAGGGCCAGGTCCGCATTGGCAATAGTGACACGTAGCTCCTCTGAGGTTCCCGAGAACTCATTGATGGCATCCTGCATCACCTTTGCTGCTTCATGCTGAAATATTAAATAAATTCACAAGTGTATACTGTATTTTTTCCTTCAAGGCAGGGCAAATGTGGAAAAACACAAAAACACTACTTGGATGAAAACCATAAAATACTCACAGCAGAGTACACTGCTTCACATGATGATGAATAATTTTATTTCGATTAACATACATGAAAGAATTATTTCCCACAATTTGCCACCGTGGCTAACCGAAAAAGGAATAGGCTGAAGCCAAAGCTTATTTATGCCTAACCTATAATCCCCATAGAATCACCCAGAAATCCAACAAAACTAAATGAAACTAAATACTTGAGTACAATCTTAGTCATTTTACATTGTAATCAAATTACTTCATAACCCTTAATTATTTTTGATTTTTAAAGCTTTTTTGAAACTCAACAGACATACACATTTTCAACGTTTTCAAAGTTCATTCCCCAAAACTGAAACACATCTACATTTTACATTAGTCCTCACATCACCAGTTTCAAAGATAGAGAACCGTCTTAAAATTAGAATTCATCAACATCAACCATAAAGAACAATATCTAGAGGATAGTATCATGTACAAGTCTTCATACATCAAAACTCAAAATGTTACCTGTTCTCCGTTGAGCCACAGAGCCTCAGCTAACTCCAAGAACACAGAGAGACAGTCAGCAGGACTCAACTCAATCTTCTTGTTCTTGGACTTGGACGAGGATCCAGCTCTGCGGACACCTGGAAGACTCATGGCCACCTGCAGTGTCTGAATAGCCTCCGTCAGCTCGCCCATTTTCTTCTTAGCCTGAGCCTTGATCAGGTGGTACAACGGATGTTCTCGAATCTGGAATAGACGAGAAGTCACGACCCATTTAGACAAGAATAAAATTCACCACAGAAGTAATTTTGATCATCCCAACCCAGCTAACTGTTGGCATTTAACAATATACACTGATATCTTGTCACTGCTGACAACATCTTCATGTTCCCCTCTGTGGAGACAAAGTATATTTACCGAATGCAATTTTCTTCTTCCCTTCAGCGACACCCTTTTCTGTATTACTATGCCTAACCGAGGACAAGCTGAAATGCTCCTAAATGTTACAAATAAAGCTGCAATGTATTTGCACATTAGTCATGGGTCCAATAAGTGCCTGAATGCACACTGTCTAGTAAACATTTAGCAGCCAATAATACTGTCCATCTTGGTGGTGATCTTACCTCAAAGTTATGGCTGAGGCAGAGTTCAAGAGACTGGGAACACATTGAGAAGTTACCCTGCAGCAAATGGAGCTGTGCCATTAGCAGATGAGCATCTGCATGAGAAGGGCACTGGTCCAGACAATGTTGAAGACTGCTCTGCGCAGCATCAATGTCACCTGAATAAACACAGAAACAATGCAGTTTAAAATAGCATTTGCAGAAAAGAAACCAAAACATATTTTAAATGCAGTGCTCACCAGACTGATATCTGACTTTGGCTAGAAGGAATACCCCTTGAGGGAGACCTGGCACAATCTTGACCACAGTATCCAACAATGTGGCACAGTGCTGGAGCTGAGGAGCAGGAGACTGGCCCTGGGCTGAAGGCTAAAACAAGAACAGTAAAAGTCGTATTTAATGCACATATTCTATAACTTTTTGATAAGTCTCACTAAGACAGGATGCATATACATATCATACTTAACCCAAATGTGTGAAATAAAAAATCACGAGTATCAAAATTAATGCATAACTGACTGATGCTCTCTTGCACTGCCCAAATTTAAGGCCCAGGATTTACATACACATTTTAAGGACCAACGAGCACCCTGTCAATGATGGGTCTCCCAGTCGTACCTTAGCTGGACACAGTGCAAGATACTCTTTGACTATCTCCAACAGGAAGTCAGGGTTCAGCTTTTCAAAGTACTCCACTCCCAGAGGCAAACCCTGAAGTGTGGAGAAGTGTGTGTCCACTGCATCATTCAACAGATTGGTCACTTCTTCCTGGGGCCGCCGCTTTTTCACTGCCAGAACGGCACGTAGGTAGAGTAGCTCCTGAGGGTAACAAAAAATGATTTACTTATAGATGGAGAAATGCAAAGATGGTAGAGGTAGGTAGCAAAGAGGAAAACTTGACTAGGCATTCTGTACAAGATGGATCAAAAACACAAGCAAAAAAAAACAAAAGTCTCACGGGAAGAATAACTGAAGAGAAAACACTGAAGACCTACAGGAGCAGCTGCTGCCTATCCTGCCAGGTGCTCTTGCTTAGTGCTTTTCAAACAGTTTTTAAAGCATAATAAATTAAACAATGATAAGCCTCTTCCTCTAGGATACTCTTGCTGGAGTGGAAAACATTTTTTTGTTGTTGTCAGACTTTATAAAAAGACGTTACCCCTGATTTTCCAATAGATTGTTGAATCTCTGTGAGAAATTCCAACTGTTGTTCTGCGTCTTCAAGTTGGCCCTCTATCAGCTGGCAACGAATTATACCTGAGTGACAAAAAGAAAAAACTTTATATCTTCAGAGATAAAAAATGTATGTATGAACCCTGAGTGTCATTGAGACAACAGGTAAATAATTGTAACATATTACCAATCAAAGCAGAAACACTTGTCTCATCCAGAGTCATGGCTGTCTTGTACCACTTCATAGCCTCCTTGATTCTGCCCTGAAGCACCATCTGGTAGCCCAACTCTGTGGCTAAATCAGAGTCCCCCGCTGCCACAGAGAAGGCTCTTTCCACCATCCTAAACGTCTGCTCAATCAATTTCTCATTTCGTCCGCACTATGAAAACAAGAAACACTGTAAATGCTGAAATTCCATACAAGTCAAACAACTCTTTAGACGTAATGAGGACCAAAACGGTTTACTATTAGGAATTTAGAAAGAATAGTGAAAATTGTCTTACAACACGTGTAAAAGCTAGAGACATCCTATAGAAAAGCTCTGGGTTGTGTGGTTCCAGAATCTCCAAGCTGCTGATGAGGTTTGAAAGCTGCTTTACCGACTGCCAAGAAGGATATAAAAACCGCTTCTGTAAATTGATCAGCACTTCACCACAGCTCCATGATGGTAAATGCCAGTGTGTACAATTTCTTTTTAAATTCCTGCCGATTTATAATCCCTACCAGTTAAAAAATATTAACAAGTAAAAATGTGAACTTTACCTCAGTAATATCTCCATCTCTACATAAAGAATGTAGAGCTAGCATCTGTAGTGCCTCCAGATTATTTTTATCCTTCTGTAAAAGCCTGAAATATGACACAAGGCACTGTGAATGAAGTCCATCTCCCACACTTGATAAGCTTGAATTTCATTGATTAATAGTAATATAATATATGATTACTGCTGCAGTACTGAGTTGAGCCAGACAAATAACATTAAAACTAAAAGGAACTGTGAAGGCCATCAAAGGATGTGAAGTATACTGTATGCTGGCTGCATCCATCCTACTTCACATCATGAGGGCACCACAGCGGCTCTAAGCTTGGGGCAACTCTTCTTTCTCTTCAGCAAACCTGCATCAGCAAATCCTTGGAATTGTGTTAGACTTCTTCACTTTGGCTGAAAGGTCTTTTTATGCGGTTTGACACTGGCCAAGGTCCAGAGGGGTGAGCACAAACAATGGCTTCATCAGTATGCACTGGTTTGAGGCATCATGCTAGTGTTTTATTTGCACTTGAATGCTGAGCCATTTGTAAGGCAGATTATGTTTTTTCTTGCATCCTTGGTCGTGATTACAAATGTCGTTGCACTTCATGATCTCACCAGAGACATTGTAACCCTCAGATAGGCTTAGACTAAGAAAGACATGATCTGTGTATGATTTAGGAGAAACCACCTAACCACCTCATCAATTACCTGTGTGCTGCATCCATGGTTTGCTCCCAGTCTTGAAGGCTGAGCAACAGTTTCATCTTCTTGATGAGGGCAGGCAAGAACCCAGGGAAACTAACAATGACCTGGTTAACCATCTCCAATGCTCCGGAGTAGTTCTGACGATATTCATAGTATTGTGCCTAGGACAGACAAAACGTCACTTAGGGTTTATCATACACCCGAGCTTGTACCCAATATTATTATTACTTTCGTATTCAATATGAGCGAAATGTCTAACTGTCTAATAATAATAAACCTATCAAGAACATCAATTAAAGCAAGTTACAGAAGAATAATCCAAACAATACACTCTCCAAAAAAACTGAAAGATATTTCATATGATAAATGGAATAGCTGAACTTAACAGTAATTATACACCAAACACAGTGTTGGCAAGAGACAAATAAAACACAGAGTCAATTAGAAACACAATAAGTACTATAAGAGGCATAGGAAATATGAGAAATTATACCATCGTAACATATTCAGCTGTGATTGAGAATGATTATTCAATATGGATTTGTAATCCCCATCTCACCTTTCCCATCAGGGCAAAAACATCTGCTCTCTCTTTCAGTCCTTCATCAAAGTACTTTCCAGCCTTTCTGGCGTAGGTGTCTTTACCAGATGTCACATCTATCCAGGCTTTTAGGATTATACCCTGAACAACACATATCAGTCAACATTTTACAAGAGTGCAAATGGGTGAGAAGCCAGAATGCCCCTCTTACCATTACATACATTTCAAGACTTTGCATGAAAATGTAAAAGTGATACTGATGCATTTCTAAATGACAAAAATGCTAATCTCACCTCTCTCGAGCCATTGGAAAGTTTGATCATTCTCTCTATGTACTCCCTTGCCTTATCATTTCGCCCTAACAGCCAGAGAAACATCCCAGCATAGTACAGACTCTTGGGAGGTGCACTTTTACGATCCTCTTTGACCTTAGCATCAAGTTCTTGAATGACTTCTCTGTCTGTGAATATAAAGGCACTTATTAGAATATTACCAACATGCGTGTCCAGTCCTTTGTGCAAATATCTGTGATATAAATATAAAGGACTATGGCTCACCTGGGTTTGTCTTTTTTTTCTCAGCATAGACAAGGGCCATTAATGTGCAGAGAGATAAATCTTGACTATCTCTTATTGTGTCCAACTCTATTAAGGCTTCTTGAATTTGATCTGTATTAAAATAATGACATAAGTGCATGTATGTCAGATGACAAATATACACTAGTCTAACCAGAAATGGTCCATTCTATTGTTATAACTATAACAACTATTGCTGTAATTTTATTCTTTTAAGCTTACCTTGCATAAGGGTACCGTATGCATGAAAAAAACTGTATATAGGATCATTGCTGAATTTCCTCTTAGCAGCTGCTGCAGCGTTTACAGCGTGATTAAAATACTTTTCATAGCAATAGCACCTGATCAAAGCCTGTGGAAAAAAACAGAAAGATCACTGCGTGACACAAAGTGACATGGAAACACAACGTTAAAAAAGGAACCCTGCGTTTAGCTTCAGTAACGTTATGTCAGCTAACTTAGTTAACGTTAAATAACGTCATTGACATTAACGTTAGCCGATATCATTCTTCGCCACAGCTATTATTACTTTTTGAAAGGTCTGACGAAAAGTCCTCTCTCATTTATACCTAACGTTAACAGTGTTACTTCTCACTCTGTATCATTTTGCCATTTGACTGGTTTAGTGTTAACATTATATCTGGAGCATTGGTTTGCTGTAACGTTAGCTAGCTAGTTAGCTAGCATATCAATAAAACATGCTCGCTTACCAACGTTGTCTCTTCATCCTCCATCTTGGCTGAGACGCTTTGTGCTTAAACAGTAACTGACGTAAAAATAATAATAATTTAACCTGTGCGTATTGTACTTTAGCATAGATATATATATATATATATATATTTTTTTTGTTGTTGTTGTTGTTGTTGGGTTTTCGCAATCTTGCACCAACTCCTTTAGCGTTGCCCGGTAACTTAGTAACAACTACATATTAAGGAAGTATTTTTCCCTGATTTTTTCCTTTCAGGCACCACTTATTCGCTGGCTGCTTGTATCTGCCTCCTTGAGTATGATTGGCAGACCAAAACCCCAACCATAGATTATATTTTTTCTGCATTCTAAACATTTATTTAGTAAAGTTTTTTTGGGTGATGATTGGTAAACAGCGTTGGTAAACAGTTTCAATGGCCTCTCAGTCTTGCAGTGAGCCTGACAGATTAAACTCAGGAACCTAGTGCCACATCTATGGACGCCATCTTTACATTTGAGTCGACTCGAGTTAGTGTCGCCTTTGTATCTCTAGGTGGCGCAGTCATCCTTTTATAACATGTGATACTATTCATGATAATAATAATAATAATAATAATAATAATAATAATAATAATAATAATAATAATGCATTGTTGTTATTATTATATAGTTATATGTATATTATTGTTGTTTGTTTATTTAATATTAATGTTTAAATATGTATGCACCAAACCAAAGCAAATTCCTAGTAAGTGCTACTTACCTGGCAATAAAACTTTTCTGATTCTGATTTTGGTGATCTTATGCAACAAAGGTGTATGTGGAGTGGTTATAGCCTAGGCCTGCATTAAATTAATTGGGGAATTTTACTATGCGCAAGGATTTTATAAGATAGTCAAAACCACTTCTACGGCATTTGAAGCAAGCAGGGGAAAAATGCATGTCGAGGTAGGTTAAATCTACTTTGAATACATGGAAATGATTTCAGGGAGCTCAGTGGCTGTTACACTCACAGAGTTTGGATTAATGTGATCAGTAGCATGTTGGGCTGGCCTTCTGTTTGCCAGACCTACGCAATTTACCATCCTCAGATAAGGAAAGACATTTAAAGACAATGCCAACATATTATCTAATTTTGGTTATTCTGTAATATAAACTATAAAATAAAATATTGTTCAGCTCATCCAAACGAGACTGTCTGTGCAAATTCTCATCTATTAACACCTCTTTACGTAGTTTACCATCTGCAGTGGAAACATATTTCCATCCAGCCAATGGTAATTGGTGGCCAAATGTTATGCAACACCATGCATTGACTGTTAAGTACGAACGCTTGATGTCTACAGTGTTTAGTCCATGACAGGAGCAGCCAGTGTCCGGCGTTGGTGCAACTGTTCCAAGAGAGACCTTTCCATGCCTTGTCAGATACTGTTTAGCACTAACTCTGGCACATAATCATTACTCTCTGCAGCACACATCAATGGAAGAGTAAATCAGGTTGGTATCGAGCTCTGAGCATGTGCAGCAATGGGAAAAGTCTGTGTACTGTACCACACAATTTAGCTCAGAGTTTTTAACCCATGTTGTCAGGGGTTATTTTACCACAACAAATATGCATGATGAATTCTATTAATATGAACTATTTTGTGTTAATTAATTAATTAATCCAAATTAAATCAATAATATTTTCCATGATATTCATACAGAGTATATGATAGATAGTCAAGGTGTTGTACTTAGCAAATAGCAATAAATACTGCATGTGTTGTTGCACTTACAAAGAATGCATCTAAAACCCTATTAGAGGAAAGACTTTGGAATATGTATCCCCTGGGATAAAGTGCTATAGCATTCTAATGGATATATCCATTGTGGTTTGTACAGACCATTACTGATCAAAGAGCCATGCCCAAGCAGCTCACTTGCAGTTTAACTCTTTTATTTCTTGTTGTGTTGCTTGAAACGTGATTGTCTTGCACTTCAGTGCATGTACTAATTTACTCTTGTAAACATACAACAGGTATTATGTTGATGGTCAAGGATTTCTAATGTCTTACATATTTGCTGTAACTATATTCTCTGTTGTATTTCTAATGGTCAATGTGTTTTTTTAGCATGTGTTGTGAGTTACTGTGGGTGTGGTTCACTTGAAACACGACATGTGTATGAGTGTGTGCGATTTAGCAGTTGAGATAAAAAGTGAGAGTGTGAGTGTCTGTATGTGAGTCTGTGTGTCTGTCTATTAGCACATAGGGAAGGATAGGGGGGTACTCACCACTACCCAAATCTAATGGGATTTGCCTCCTATCTATCCACAGAAAATTACATTAGGCTACAGATCTGTTATGGGCAGCATTCTCAAATTTCTCTTTGAATTGTTTTTCCCCATGCCCTTCCATGCATGCCAGTGGTTAGATCCCAAGCCAAAAAGACATCCTTCCACATATAACATGTCCACATATTATTGCCCAGCTTGCGAGACTCCTGGGGTGGAGACGGCAGACCAACTTCCGACCTTCCAGCCTAATGCAGTCTAACAAAGAAGCTTGATGTCATGTTGCTGGGCAACCGGCAAGGAGAATCTGCAGAATCACTCTTGATTTAATGGTCATTAAAATAGACAATCAGTAACCCCACCAGTTACCATCAGAGGAGCTGTGTGCTGTTTTTCAGTCACAGGCATTCATCAGATGAAATTATAGGCAATAATTTGTCATGAAAACAACATGTGAGTCATAAAGTAGGCTACTGTGAGTGGGTGTGGCGCAAACTGATAATCACATAATTGTGAGACAGTATGGCAGGAATAATCAGCACTTTGCCATCAGCCTCTTGTTTACTGCCCTCCGGATTCAGCAGCCACAATAGGAAAAAGCGTGCTCGGACTCTAATGAATATTTGGACTGTTATTAATAATTAATAAAATGTTCCACCCACTTAAGATGCTAATAGTTTCCGGCAGAAGCCACACAGCGCGCTTAGGAACCAGATTCTAGCTTCTTGCAAATATGATGCTAAAACATACTGCACTGCACATTTCGGTTCTGAAGCTCCTGGGCAGGACAGACTAACTATTCTTTTTTTATTAAATACTGGTATAATGTATTGTCATGTCACTCAAGATGATTTTTTAAAAGTTAGACATTCACAAATGCTTTCAATATCTCAAGAGATTCAAGAGATCAATATAATTTGAATCATTTACAGTTTGAGTGCTCGTTATGTTTTGCACATGAAACGGACACTGATAACTTCAACATTTTACAGGTTCTGAAATTACACTAATGCTGACTGCGGTTATAGCAATCAGCATTGTAACAGTCATAAACTGATATAACTGATTGTGGTTAGCACTTTAGATCCATTTTTCAAAATGAAATCCCCTCCCTGTAATAGCTGAAAAGTAACGGAAAAGTTATAATGACTGCATTACTCATCGATTTCATGCAACTACCATCTTGAATACTTGCCTGCCTTATATCAATCACATTAGTTTACTAAACAAATATGATAAATATATGAAGTGCAGTTGAAGTAGGGAATTGGCTCTAAAATGCTGCTTAATAATACATTTATATAAATAATCACAATGAAAATCTCAGCATAAGAAAATAAGCATTTTGTAAAGAAATAAACACTTAGGTGTGCTCTGACTTTAAGACTCAGCAGCAGTTAAACATTACGAACCCAAAAATGTAGTCTTCAAAAAACAAAAAAAAACTCTTAGTTGGAGAAACATGAATTAATAAGGGAATAGTGTCACCAGTCATGCAGTATATGCATACTCCCATCACATATCTACAACAATTTAAAGCAAAAGATATGTACGTATATAAAAATGTTGCTGAACGTTGCATGATACAACTGAACAGTTATTTCTGTAACAGAGATTTTGAAGAGACAGAGGGACATGCATAAAGTAGTACACAGTTTCACCAGAACATAGATAATAACAGGGTCATTCTTCCTGGAGAAAAGCAAGCAAAGCAGTTAGTCTCACTCTGGGAGAACACCTCTCACAGTCAGCTCAAAAAGAAGCAATGTCTTTTATATAAAGAAATGTAATGAATGTTTTAAGCATAGTTGAGGTACATGTAATCTTTATTATGTTGGCGTTTCAGTGAAATGGGTTATAGCAGTGTCTTGCATGCAGTTAATTTATACACTACAAGCATTATGCATATGAATGACGGGAAATGTTACATTCTATGTAATCAAAACATTCTTTCATTATGCATTTAGTATAGTTTAAGTAATGAATGTTTTATTTACATGCAAAATATACTTACATGAATGGAATTTTACTTTTATAATATGGAACAACAGATGTAGTTGTGACATTTTAGGGTGGTTGTCATAGCTATGGGAAGAAATGATGAAAGTAACACACTGGCCACAATAAAATGTAAACAGAAGATGGAAACATGAGATGTGTGATGCCATGTCCTTGAGACAATCATTTGTCTTTCATCCAACTTAGATATTTTACATGATAAAGACTGAGAGGAAAAGTTGTGAAAAAACAGTAAACACATAAACCATCATCTACCTTGTTCTTGTCATCCTTTCCAAATAAAAAAATGCAGTAAAAAGTAAAGCTTGGACAGCACAGTCATATAACATCACCAGTAATCAAACTCAGGGCTTTGTCTTATGAAGTTAAATTACTGTCAATATAGCAGTTTTCATAGACATTTAAATTGTTCACCTCAAAGTTCCTGTTGGATGTATAGTATCCCTGTCTGCCTGAATACAGCAGATAATGGAGACTAATATTTGGTTTCAAATCACAGGTAATAAATAGTAATTGTTCAATAAATTCCATACTTCCATAATAATTACTTTGAGGTCCATCATCAAAAACAACTAGGAACGAAAACAGACACAAACAACATACAGTAGGCTTTTTCCTAAATTCCTAACTTTGAAAAGCAAATCTTCAGTTGAAGACTGCTTTTAGCTCAGTTTCATGATAAAATCTGTACAACATTAGCAATATTGTAAATAGTACATAGGTAGCACACATCAGGCTGAGATGAAGTATGTGAATGAATTTGATGATTCAACAAAACTAGGCAGTGGTTGCCTATAGGTTAGAGAAGCGAGCTTGTGACCGGGAGGTCGTCGGTTGAATCCCCACACCGACAGGATAAAATCCGGGTGGGGAAAGTGAAAGAGCTGGCCCTCCCTCATTACCTCCACTGAGGTGCCCTTGAGCAAGGCCCTTAACCCCAACCGCTCCAGTGGAGCTGCTCAGTGGCCAGCAGATCAGACTGTCGTTATACTGGGCAGCTTCCAGGTACGAATGTGTAACTGTGTGAATGTGATCAGGGCGTTCAAAAGAGAGGTTGCCTCTTAGTGAACCTTACCTGAATAAATAAAGGTTAAAAAAACAAAAACTGGATGTGCAAGTATTTCTGCCAAGTGTCTCTGCTCTTACATTGATAATCAAACATAATCAACACACTCGGCTGAATTTGTTTCGACTGTAGGCAAAACTCATCCCAGATTAAGAAACAGCCATGTTGTGACTGTACAGTATACTTGAAGCAAGAAGCATGATGGTCAGGGAGAAAGCATGATGAAAACAGTACCCTCTAGCATGCATAATCATGGAGTAAGATTCATGCAGGTCTACATTGCTAGTTAACTGCAGCAACTCCAATGTGGTGTCTTGGATCTGTGAAGTATTCTAAGCGCTATCAGCAAGCAAGACTAGTCTGAAAGCAATGCTTCTCGTTGTGAAGACTACCCCTGAAGGAACACCCCTTTTGAAAAGTTAAAAAAAAAAGTGTATAAAAACTAAATTAACCAAACTATAAATGAAGTAATAACGTAAAAAATATTTTTTTCTGCATGAAAAAAAGGTAGGTAAAGTAATACAACAGTCAGTGATATAACAATAATTCAAGACAGTGGATAGCAGAACTAGCTGCAATAGAATTTAAAGCATTAAATACTGTGTCTTTCGGAACACTTAGCCATCCCCACAAACATCCTTGCTCCTGGACACAGCCAACATTGCCCCACTACAGCCTGAATGAGGCGCTTTACACTAACCTTTAGATTCAAGTAAGCATGGTCAGTTTGGCATAGATATCCATACTAAGGAATGGAGTCCAATGGATGTCTTAGTCACTTTCTAAGGTTGTAAACATTTTGTCATTAATTACAATGTCTTTGTTGCATCTCCAGCATTCTTTTATTACTCTCTGACATCTTTGCCCTCAACCTCCTTTTCACTTTTGTCTTTTTCATATTTGTTTTTTCCATTTGTTGTCACACTGTTACATGAAGGTTGAGGGGCCGTTGAAGGAGTCAGTTCACTTTTATCGGCACTAGAAATGTCTTGGAGTTTGTCTGTGACAAGATCCTCCTTGTCAATGTGTGTTTCATCTTTTTGAATATTGTTACTGGATGAGTATAAGGCCTTTATGGCAGCATGCTTCCTTACATACTTTTTGAATGCTCTCTGGATGACAATGGCTGACGTGTCCTCCTGTTTGCGGCGGAGGGTGGTAGTGATGGGTTCATGGGACACTTTGGAAGGATTGGAGGCCATGAAGCGCTCCTCCATCTGCCCCCTTAGGATGTCCATCTCCCCACCCTCGCCCAGAACACGTTTTGTGAATGCAAACAGGATGTCCAGGCAGTGAATCCGCTCGCCGTTCACCATGGGTAAATCCATAGAGATCAGTTCCAGCTTGTTAGGCATGGCTATGCGTAATGGTGGGTCCAGAGCATCTGCAAATTCTGACAGCTTATTGTACTCCATGAACTGTGTTGCATGAGGATCAAACCTTTCCCAGACCTCATAAAATGTTTCAAAATCGTCCTCACTTAGTGGGTCCGTGCTCTCCTCAGTGGCCACACCAAAGTTTTCTAGGATAACCGCAATGTACATATTCACCACAATCAGGAAACAGATGATGATGTAGCTCACAAAGAAGGCAATCCCCACAGCAGGAGATCCACAGTCTCCCTGACCAGGAGTGCCAGGATGCTCCGTGGAATTGTTACAATCTTCTTCATGTTTGTTGAGAATGGGAGCAAGTAGGCCATCCCACCCTGCTGAGGTGGTGATCTGGAACAAACAGATCATGCTGTTGCCAAATGTCTCAAAATTAAAAAGATCATCAATGCCTGATTCCCTCTTGACGTAAGCAAAGTTTGCCATGCCAAAGATGGCATAGATAAACATCACCAGGAAAAGCAAGAGACCAATGTTGAACAAGGCAGGAAGTGACATCATCAAGGCAAACAGGAGTGTGCGGATTCCTTTGGCGCTTTTAATAAGGCGGAGGACGCGACCAATCCGAGCCAATCGGATGACTCTGAACAAGGTTGGTGAAACAAAATAATTCTCTATCAGTTCTGAGAGAAACAAACCTGAGGAAAGAAAGCAAAACATATTAAATAAACTGTAAACAATGCAGACATACAGTATATTGACAAAATGAATGATTTTAATTTATTTGAGCATTGCAAACAGAGACAAGAACAGAGGCGAGTCATACCAATGATTGACAGGAAGACAACGATGAAGTCAAACACATTCCAACCATTTGTGAAAAAGTAATGACGAAGCGCGATCATCTTCAACAAACACTCTCCAGTGAAGATGATAATGAATACGACATTAATCCAGTAGAGATTATTGCTCGTTTGGTCGGACTGGTCTTCAGTTTCCACCATCATGGCTACCATATTAAGCCATATTAGAACCATTATTACAATATCAAATGTCTGTTTTGTGGTGAAGTCAAAGATGTATCCTTGAATTTTGTTCTGAAATAGACACAAGGCACAGAAACACAAATGCATTTTAGGTTCTATGAAACAAGGATCAGATAATCGTTCAGCTGAGATGCAGTCATGATTAAAGTTACATACTGATGGTCTAGGAATAGGTTTTTGAGGTTTCTTTGACCCCAGTTTTTTCATGGCATTGTAGTATTTCTTCTGTTCTTCAGTCATGAAGATGTCTTGACCTCCAAAGTAAAGAGGGGATGCGAGGCATGTTAAATCACAGCAAAGGGGATGAGGAGATACTGAGATAAGACAAACTAAAAGCAATGCTTTTAAATATTGCATTTCCATTAGAATTTCAATTATAAATATAAAATGGCATTTGTTTAGAAAGCAGATTTGATACTCATCTTTTTCTTTTGCTGATTGAAATTGTCTATGATGACACCAATGAAGAGATTGAGTGTAAAGAAGGCTCCAAATATAATGAAAACAACAAAATATATGTACATTAACATGTTCTTCTCATATTCTGGTTGTTGTTCTGGCTGTAAAAGAGACAAAAAGTGAGACATTAGTACATTAAAGTTAGAATCCTTGTGATTTAGGTCCTGGTTGATTTGGTAACTGCCGCTAACAGCACTAAATGTAACTTCATACTACTGCGAACACTCACTTAGGTCTATTTGTTTACGGTGAAGCCAAACAAACTCATTGTTGTAATAAAGAAGTTAGTCAATGATAATTTCAACTGTGATGTGATTTCATGCTTCACACAGCGCAAGTAGTTTTCCACACAACAGTTGGGCATAGTAAAATGAGTTAATACAGCTTTGACACTACGTTAAAGACAAATAAAACAAAATAGAATAAATAAAACAAAATTCAATACAAATTGTAATATATTGATTGTTTTTCAATTTGGCTTGGTCAATAAGTCTTCATCTCAAAAAAGAAAAACCTACTGCCTCATGAAAACTAATGACAGCCTTTTGCATTTAGTAGCGGCAGGTTAAAGTTACCCTCTACTGGACAAGACTGAAATGCAATACACATCTTTGTTTTTCTGTGTTGTGGTTTGATTTTAATGTGGCATGGGAAATTATTGTTACAATGAAAAACAATTCCTTTACTTGTAAAAGACAAGAAGCTAAATAATTTCTTGTCATATAGCAACATTGAATTGCTTTTCTTTTAAAATCTTTGTTTTTATTTAGCCATTTTAAATCTTCCATACATAGAGAGTTAATTTTGTGGTTTGATTTCATAAACATCTTAAGGATTATAACTTAAAGCATTGTGATATTGGGAGGCACAATGTATAAGATAGATTACAAAATGTAACAAACAGGATGAGCTAAACATTGTAACTTGATTACCTTGCTTTGAGCATCCACAGCAGCATACATGATGTCCATCCAGCCCTTGAATGTAGCCTTTATTGAAATAAACAATATTCACAAATTAATATTATAGTAGGCCTTTGATCTTCCATCACTGTCAGTTTTCCACCAATACAGCAAATAACATATTTATAAGCTTAAATCAGCAGTTGTCTAATGTTCAGTTACTTACCACTTGCAGCAGTGCAAGGTAACCCAAGCCAACATTGTCAAAGTTGATTTTGTGGTTCTTCCAGCGAGCAACCTCTTTGTCAAGGTTCTCACATTCTGTCTTGTTATTCACATCTGATGGAAAGAAATTTTCATCCGAGGTTCTATTGACACAACGGCCGTACTTCCCCGCAAGTAAGTTGACTCCCATGATGCTGAAGATGAGCCAGAAGATGAGGCATACCAGCAGCACATTGAAGATGGAAGGAATGGCTCCAAGCAGGGCATTCACAACCACCTGCACACCAACACATAAACTTATTACCCATATGTATACAGCAGAGATCACAGCATGTAGAATTAATGCACAACACTGTATACTCTGGTAATGGTAAGAATAGGAAAACACAAGAGTGAATGTTTCAGTGCCAACATACACATCAGCATGAGCTCATCATAGCTATGACTAACACCAAAAGCTCAAATACAATAACTGCATGGTAAAAGGTAGGAACACATTTAGGAGAAGAGGCAGGAGAAAAGTTGTCTTTGCTGATAAAAACTACATTTTAAAGAAACATTAAAACAGAACACCTTGTAGAGGCATGACGACACCACAAAATGTGCTTACTGTAAACAGAAACATAAATAACATGTGAAGAAATCATGTTAAAGAACCCAGCAAACAATATCCAAAACAATGAAATTATAACAGAAACCAATGTAATGCTACTTACGCACATAAAAACCTGTTGCAGCATGCAAATGAGGGAATTCACTACCTACCACGTGAGGAAAGACCAACACCTTAACAGTGCTGTAAATAGCTAGTACAACATGAAAACAACTAATCAATACATGCTCCATTGATTTTAGCAGCCAACAACCCTCCCCCTTTGGTTGCATAATTTGTCCAGGCTTGCATTTCACAGCAAAATATTGTAATGGAATGAGATGTTACAACGGACATGGCACCACTTAAAGGAAAAGTTCGAAATGTATATCTGTTAAAGAGCTGGAGCCAGGAGATGGTTAGCTTATCTTAGAATAAAGCCAGGAAACAAGGCGATACACCTTGCCTGGCTGTATCCAAAGGTTAAAAAAAATCCAGTTACCAGCACCTTGAAAACTTACTAATTAACATGTTGTATCTTGTTTGTTTATTTTATACAAAAAAACGAAGTGTAAAGTGTTTATAGGGAGTTATGTGCCGGAGCAGTACCTTCCTGGAGTCTTGCGTTCACATGAGGTTTCCAGGCAACCTAGACTACAGGAAGTCACTGCTCCCTGCAACTTCCCCTGCAACTTGTTATTTTTATACTTTTTGTACGGATTAAATAACGTAGTGAGTTTTAGACACACTGGTAGGCAGATTTGTGTTATCTGTCATCAAAATCCCGCATCACTGGTGTATAATTAGATGATCAACTTTGTCATTAAAATATTTAAATAACACTGAGGACAAATAACAGCTGGAGAAAGAGGGTTAGGAAAGGACGGGAATGCTTCGACAGACTGCACAGTGCCTGTACCAGTGCAGTGAGCTGGTGACAGACAGTGCACTGTGACTCAGAGTAGGTAGGGAAATCCAGTGACTCTTACCCTCATGCCTTCGAACCGAGACAGGGCCCTCAGCGGCCTCAGAGCTCGCAGGGTTCTCAGAGACTTAATGGGACCGAGGTGAGAACATCCCATGGCGTTGGCTACCATCGTGACCAGTGAGACCTAGAACACATGCAAACACACACGTCATTTATAAAAAGCAAGCTAAGAATTGTTTGAACAAGAAAGTGTATGTGTCTTACAGGTGTTTTAACCTACATCAACAATGAGGAAGTCCAGCCAGCACCAGGCATTTGTAAAATACTTGGCATATCCATATGCCACCCACTTCAGTAACATCTCCAGAATGAAGATATAGGTGAAGATTTTATCTGCATACTCCAACATCGTTTTAATGGTCTTCCTCTTCTCAATGTAGACGTCCTCAAATGCCTGGATGTGAAGACAATAGTATGAGTAATTCATTGTAAATAGGAATACAAATTAAATAAATACATCTTATTCAAAACCTTGACCTTACTTTGCAGTGAATTACAAATGTTCTATTTTTGTAAGGTAAGGTACCTAAGACTGCACTAACTCAATACAATGAAAGGAAATGTTCATTAAACACAGCAGTTTGAGAATATAATGCCTGCCGAGAGATGCCAGATATGTATGTAATATGTAAATACATGAGAGCAGCCAAATCAGGTGTTCAAAAAAACCTGTTTTACTTCCTGCACAGGCTCTTACCAGTGCTCCACTGCTAAGCAGGATCATGAAGATGATAAAGCTCTCAAACCAGTTGTGCTCCACGATGTGGTAACAGGTCTTTCTAAGCGTCCACCACACCTTCCACCAGCCCACTTCGACATTTACCTGACAACATTGGAACTTTTGCACACAGCCTGAGCAGAGACAAAGGGGGGATAGTGATTTACCAGTGCATAATGGATTATTAGATTAACAACAAGGCTGTAGTAGTGGTGGTTGTAGTAGTATTTACCATCAGGAAAGCATGCGTCCGGTTCCATAGATTCTTCCAATTCAAAGTCTACAGAGTCTCTTCCCTCCCCGCCTGGCACACCGTCTATTGTGCTGCCCTCAGAGGAGCTGGACTGGTCATCGTCATCTACAATCTGCGGATGAATCCGAGTAAAACGAGTGTTGGATGAGCAAACATAACAGAGCCATGGCAAATGTAAGGAGCTGACATGCTGAGGACCTGTCTGCCCACACACTTCATGCACTTCTTAAAATGGCAGTTATTTTCATACAAAAATAGTCTGAAATATCAAGATGTTATGTTGATGTGCTGTGTGCCTTGTTTAGGGCTGTTGGTGATAAGGACTTCACAAGAATCACTGACAAATTCAGTTCAAGTTTGAATCAAATGTGTTATGGCTAAAATAAAGAGCATCCATGAATCAGTATTTGCTGTAACAAGACTAATCAAATCTTATTTTTAAATGTCAACATGAAAATACATCTGCATGTCCTCTTTCTTCAGTCTAAATAAATAGCAAAAATTCAATAAAAAAACCATGAGGGCACCCTCATTAGATTGAGAGCAGAAGAACAGTTGTGTGCTCATCAACAGAGAAGGCAATAAGGACTACACATTGTAGTTGCTATGGATGTCATGTCATTCTACAACTGCCCAGCATGACTTGTTTTACCTGTGAAATGTTTGCTTAGCCAAATAGAGAAAGACAAAAAATGCAGAGTACTTGTTCTATAGAGCCAATCCTGTGAAGTATAAAAACAAAGTACATTTAATATGGCAGAAATATCTAAGAATTATTGGAGATTTGCTGCCTGGCAGTGTTGTACAGTAGCCACATGGTCTCTGCCTGCTGTTGTATGGCTTTCTACAGGGTGTGTCTCCTAATAGCTGGTAGAGCTATGAAGCTTAAATGCCTTCCTGGAGAATGCAGGAGCACTTGGCTGTCCTGGGACCAGCTAATGCTGTGCAGGGAATGATTTAAGCATGTTACTGCAATATACTGTGAGCACTAATATCAATGTGATGATGGTGTGTGCTTTAATCCATCCATTATGTTTCTGTCAGAAGCACTTTAGCAAAATCATGAGTAAACTGTAGAATATAAAAAATTTTTTTTAGTTTTTTTTAAATATAAGTGTCATTTTGAATTATCTAAAGCATGGTTTGCAGAAAGCCTTCGTATGTACGTGCTGAAATCAGAAAAACACCAGGTTATTTCAAAATGACACATATCCTGGTTTGGCAATGCAACATTGCATTTCAATGGATTTGATGTAACGATACAAAATTAATTTAAATTTTGTCAAAAACTAGGAAAATAAAACAAAACAAAAATACATTTCAGTTGAATTAAATAAATAACTTTGATGTTTGAATAAATACAAAATATTTCAGCATCAACTAAAATACAAATTACTGAAGAGTGAATGAAGTAAAGAAAAAAAGAATGGGTGATCTTTAAAAAAGGTTACTGTATGGTTATTGTAAATGATGCAGGCAATCTCCATGATGAATGTATAGTATAGTTAGGGCTGGGCGATATGGAGAGAATCAAATATCACAATATTTTTGACCAAATACCTTGATATCGATACCGCAATGATATTGTAGGGTTGACTATTGGTGCTTTCACAAAATATTTACTCAATGAGATTTTTGATAAATAATCATCAGTAATGTGGATATAATGACTAAGTGGGTAAAGGCAAATAATAGAACAGTTGCAACAGTCTGGTAAATTCAGAAAATGACATGACTTTACTGTAACGCAGCCTTTTAAAACAGGAAAAGACAACACTTATGCCATATTACGATATTATGATATCCAAAATCTAAGTCGATATCTAGTCTCATATCACAATATCAATATAATATCGATATATTGCCCAGCAAGTATAGTGTTCTTACGCGTCTTCTAAAACTTTGAGAGCATCTGTAAAGCAGCAGCAACAAATCTTCACATACAATACAGTATGCCTGTAAGCAAAATTATTGAATGTTAAGACAAAATAAAAAATTATAATTAATAAGTAGGCTACATAAACAAGTAGCAACAATCAAATAATATAGACTGAATATATACTGAAATTCACACTGTGAGCTTTCCTCCAACACAAAGCACAAACAGCCCTCTTAAGAGTAGGATTCAGCTCTCAAGCACTCAGGCTTAAATGGCACATAATGTAATCTACACACTGGTATTTTCCTGTCTATATGGCCTTTCCCTGTTAAAGGGTCATGGTATATAGAATCTTAGGGAAAACGTTACGTCACATGCTCATACCTCATCGCGATGGACTGTGGACAAAGTGCTTGAACGTGACTACTGCGACTGATCATTCCACTTAGCTACAACAACAGATATGTTTGCCAAGAACCACAACCAACATTGAAATCCTTTGTCATCCATCACACATCATAAAAAAATATCAATATAGCTGATAAGACTTGGTGTTTAAGGAGAAACTCATTTCTAATGAAGTTAAAGTAAAGCCCTTTTGGCAGACTTACCACATGGCATCCTGCTGCATCAGACGAGGCACTGCTGAAGTCGTCCGTGTTAAGGTTTTCAAAGTCAGACTCTCCCACAGCAATAGGAACAGTGAGAGTCAGACTAGGATTGTTGATGAAAGACATTATAGAATCATCACTCTTGCTGCTGACTATGTACTTGTCTCCAGTTTTGTCCACTCCGGTCACATCCCCATTTCCATTCTTAGGAAAATCTTTGATGATGTGGTTGGGGACACCATTCGGCCCGAAAGGTTTGTGTAGCTCATCCAGGGATTTGTCCTCACCTTTCCCTTTCTTCTTTGACCTGAGACAGACACTGTTGCAGCTGTTTCGAAGCAGAGACTTGACAAAGGCAATGCCTTTGTGAATCCGTCCAATGGCAACCTGCAAATTGTTCATGTCGCTGTCATCTTCTGTCGCTGCCAGGTTGTCAGCACTAAATGAACTGAGCAGCAGGGCCAGGAACAGGTTCAGCACCTATCAGATAATGATAATGAAAATCAAAACATGTAGCTATAAAACTGCATCATTTGTGGTTATTCTTTACATCCATCAGCAAAATCTACAAGAGTTGGACAAGCTGGACTCATGAATTGACAATAAGAGATGATAATGTACCACAAGGTTTCCAATAACCATGACCATCATGTAGACAATGATGCACATGGGCGCCCCAGCCACCTCCATACAGTCCCACATGGTCTCTATCCACTCTCCACAAAGCACTCGGAACACAATGAGGAATGAATGGAAGAAGTCATTCATGTGCCAACGGGGCAGACGGCCATCAGTGCATGTTTTGCAGATTTTACACACATGTTCCTTGTAGTTTTTTCCAAATAGCTGCATGCCCACTACAGCAAAGATGAAGACGATAATGGCCAGCACCAGCGTCAGGTTGCCCAAAGCCCCCACTGAATTACCAATTATTTTGATCAGTGTGTTAAGAGTGGGCCACGATTTAGCCAACTTGAATACTCTCAGCTGTAAAAACAAAAGAAAAAAAGTCATTTCACATCTTTCAGCGCACAAAATGCATTTGAATATATTGGCTATGTCACATACTTACCAATCTGAATGATCTCAGAACAGCCATGCCACCCACTTTTTCCAAACATAGCTCCATCAAGCTTAAACTGACAATTATTGCATCAAAAATATTCCATCTCTCCTGGAAGTAATAGTATGGGTCCAAAGCAATGATCTTGAGAACCATTTCAGCCGTGAAGATTGCAGTAAATACCTTTATAAAAACAGCAACAGGAATACTAACCATTAATAAAGCTGTTTTGCAAAAAAAAAGAAATTCTGTACTCTACACTTACAGTTCACTCACCACATTGCCCACATACAGCATTTTGGTGAAACCATTGCTCATTGGATAATGCTCCATGGCCATAAACAATGTGTTGAGTACAATGCAGATTGTGATGGTAAGGTCCCCAAATGGATCCATCACAATTAATTTAACCAGCCTCTTGATCTTCAGCCATGCTGGACAACATTCCCAGATGAGGAAGGTATGGGCAAAATCGTACCAGAAAGGAGGACACTTCTGCCTTGACTCTTCAAGCTCTGATGCACACAAGTGATGGAAAAACAGAAGCAATATTTTTATCTAAACGTACTATTTATCTTTTAAATATCCAATATATAACCAAAATAGGATACTCATGCAATGGTGAGCAATACCTACCCTCCATTGTGCTGGTTATGACACTTGCTATACTATGAGCTCTCTGTCTAGCCTCTGGGCCCTCAAGGTAGTCCATCAACTCCTGGTGTGTTCCTCCGCCGGCCTGTCTGTATTCTGTGTCAGTGGTGTCAGCCTGGAGATAGAAACAATTGTTACAGATGCAACTGTGCTACAGACGATAATTACATGTTACTGTGGATACATAGCAAATGTGAATAAAAGTGTCAGTATTTTGCATCATGGTGCAACACGGCAAAAATAAGGGAAGTAACAAGCAAAGGCAATTGTGCTTAAGAAAATTGTTCTAAATTTATATACCAGGTTGACTCCAATAGGGAAATCTAAAGCTCTATGTGATAATAACTTGGCACAATAGTGACCCATCAGTCAGATTGTCAGAAGCCGCAGTAATGGTTGCTAATCATAGTGGATCGAGTAACAAAAGTGTAAGAACCTTTTTTTGTCATTCCTGACTAATAAAAACAGGGTTACCAGTTAAAAACCCGGTGGGTCACTAAAATTTCGAATCACCGTATCACAGATTGGAATTTTTTAAATGTATAAGTTGAGTAAAAATACCAGCCACTTTATCTTTAAAGTTTTTAAAAGGTTTTTGAATTTCTTTTTGCTTATGATTTAAGCCATGCTAGCAGCATAATGACATTTTTGGCTTTTAGTGAAATATCTCGAAAACGTATTGCATGGATGGTCATGAATTTTGGTACTTTGGAACTTTGTGCTACAGTAACATCATCCTTCACCTGAAATTACACAGTACAACACACAGCGTGAGTCAGATGAAAGAAGAACTAGGAAAAATGTAAAACCGAAATAGCTAGAGCTACAGTATGGACTAAATGAAATAGGGCCGTCTGGGCTAGACAACCCTTTCTTACATTGTCTCCGATGGAGGCCATATCTATTGTCACTTTAGGCAGAAGAAGTCCCACAGGTGACGATGGGAGTGAATTCCCACCCACCAGAGACACAACCCCATTGCAGTCTACGGAGCTGTGCTTGATCCTACTGGGTGGAATTAGTCGATGCGACAAGGAGCTGCACTGGCTCATACTGCTGCTGCGTCGATCACAACTCCGGGGAAGAAACAAAGAGCCCCTCCGACTCAGGTTGTCCTCAAAAATGCTGTTCTCATCATCAGCAAACTCATTTTCTGAGCCCACCTCCTGCGCTTGGCCTCGGAAACTGAAAAGGCTGGTCCTGCTGTTCCGTCTGGATGAGAACAGGGGCCCACGAAAACTCAGAAAAGACTAGGGGAGAAAGATATTCTTCAGTGGATACATGATACATGCTGATCGTAAAGAGGAAAAGTGATTTCTGCGTGGTCGGATGAAGAAAAGAATTGCCTGATGGTGATGATAAGGATGATGGTCATAATGATGTTGGTGAGGACTGGAAGGAAACTGCTAAATTAAAAATACATGTTAGTGATGATTATGATGGTAAGGATGATCATGATGAAGAAGAAAAAGATAAAGATAAAGATGATCATGATGATGATGCTGATGATGATGATGATGATGGTGATGCTGATGTTCATAATAATGATAAGCATTGTAAGGAGGAAAATTGTAAAATAAAAAATCTTGATGATCACTGACAATAACAAGAATATAAGAAGCTGATGAAGACAAAGACGAAGAAGAAAAGGATCATGATGACAATGACAATACCGATTATGACGAAAGTAAAAAAAAGTGTCATTGTCATAGCAGAGAATGAAAAGTTGCATTGGGCTGAATTGACATGAATCACATGACATGAAAGTAATCACAAAATGTGGAAAGTCAGCAAATAGTTACGTTGAATAACACATACCTACTACTACCTACTGAATATTCTAAAATACAACACTTGGTGTGAAATTGGAACTGCTCACAACTATCAGCTGCTGTAATGTAATCTTGGTAACACTGTAATTTGGTGGGACTCTAAACTGAAAAAGAGATTATTAAATTGAATTGTCTAGCAATTATTGAAACTGTATTGTTTTGGACTGATTCAAAACTTATATAAAAAGAACTGCACAAAAGTATTTTTAGAGTTGAGAAGGGAGCATAGGTATAGCAAAATAGAATATTTCATTGACAAATCATACTGACAGATCATACTGAACCTGATGTGCGGATGAACATTTCATGTCATAGTTGAGCTGGTTTGCATCCACAGAGAAGCGGAAGCGAGCTTTCTTCATACTGTCCTGTGACTCGGATTTAGGAACCTTCTCATCACCCCCTTTGCCCTCTTCCTTCATTTTTCTTCGCCTGTTGCGTCTCTCTTTAGCACTTTTGGAGCTGAGCTTGGAATTGTCAGAGGAGCTCTCTGGGCCAACGGCTTTATCGCTGGCCTCCCCACCCTCTGCAGCAGCTGCAGCGGCTGCTGCCTAGAAGAGGAAAGTAACAGCAATGTGGGTAAACAGGTGAAATAAACATTTGTGATTCTTATATTGTTTACTTTTTGCTGACAATGTTGTCAGCAAGGTGTTTTACTGCTACTGTATCTGCAGACAGATATTTCTTCCTGGATTCAGGAAGAAATAGAGCATTTCATATGGACATACAAAAACACAATGGGTGGGTACAGCATATTATTTGGAAGAAAGCATCAAAATGTTAGTCCCTGTACGTCTGTAGGAGATCATTCACAGGATGCAGATTGAGAACCATGTACTGTGGTGGAAGACAACATTTGGAGACACACTATTATAGTGAATTTGAATACTTGCTTCACCATTGGCGAAATCCTATTCATCATGTATACATGTAGCCTACTGTATAACTGGTTTGCTGTTTGTTCCATGTAAACATCATGGAAGACTCATAACCACGATATCAGCGTTAATACATTTAGCTAGGAAACAACCTTTACCCCAGCTCTCTTTCGTAAAAACAATCTAATTTCTACTGCTAAAAACAAGATGCATCCCAAATTGATGTTATTTAATATATAATGGAATCAGTACTTTAACATGAATTATATGGGGATTGTCAAATGTCCTGTACCTGAGCATCCTCTTGCTGCTGTCTCAGCTGCTCAAGCATGGCCTGAAACTTTTCCTCCTTCTCCTTCGCCTCCTTTATGGTGGCCTGGCTCTGCTCCTCGTAGGCCATAGCTACTACAGCCAAGATCAGGTTGATCAGGTAGAAGGAACCGAGGAATATCACCAGCACAAAAAAAATCATGTAGGGCTTTCCAGATGCCCGCAATGTCTGGAAGGAAAATAAACAAAGCAGTGGTCTACTATTTAATATACTTATACTTAATATACTAATTATTTTGTTCTTTTATCCTATACCCTTTCATGTTGTATTTCTTAAATCCACATTACTTTCCTACTTTGTGCTATATGCTTTAAGCTATCATTATCGTTATGATGGTGTGGCTGTAGCTTCACCAAGCAGCAGAATTTATATAGATGTCTCTGTCCCTCCATTGTTTTATATATTTTAAGAAATAATGTCCAGATTATCATCATGAACTCATAATAATAATAATAATAATAATAATAATAATAATAATAATAATAATAAGTTTTATTTGTAACGCACTTTATATTTAAACAAATCTCAAAGTGCTCATTCACGTTTAAGAAACCTATGAAATTTGAATATAATTCAATGAATTTGTTCAAATACCCTGTGAAATTTGCTGTAGTGACACCATCAGGCCAAAATAGAAAAAATAACAACTATTGCTATTCCATTCCATGATCAAGGGACACTGACAGAAAATAGCTTGTTGATATTACCAAACAGATAATGCTAACCAATCACACACAGTGCAGTGTAGTATTACAGTTTGCTTTACTTGCTGATATTACAATGTTAAGCCTCCTAAGTGGACACCTACTGTATTTGCCTTTACGACCATTCAAGTTGTGTGTGCGTGAGTCACAATGGAACTCATCTTTGTTTCTTCTGACTAGGATGCACCTGCACTTCATTTAGAGGTTTGTTTGAACACTTTTAATACCAATATTGTAATGTGAGAATGCATTGTCTTTGACAGAGCCCCTCATTAACCCAGCAAGCAAGAGCTATACAGGGTAATCTAGACTAAGTTAACATTCCACCTTGATATCAAGGGTTTTTATAAAGCAATTTAACACAGCGTTTAAAAATACCAAGGCAAAATATTTTTGGGATTAAACAAATGGAATTAACGCTTGCTTTTCAGCATTTCAGTGTTTACCTTACAGAGGTTACTGATCGTCACACCGCTCACTCATTCAATTACAGATGTGAGGGATCTTTAAACACTATGAAAGTATTTACTCTTGCTCAATACATACTTTTGTCGAGTAATAGTCCGGTATGGGCATCATTTAACATTGGGTTGTATTTAAATTGGTTGCAACACAACATTTACATTTTTACCCAGATGACACCCAGATGACACCCAGCTGTTTTTTTTTTTTTTACCTCAATCATTTGAATATCCTGCAATAACATTTTGACAACTGAGCGCCTGCATATCAGAGATCATCTTTATTGATGTGTTCACTTTTGCAGAGTATGACCTCAGGTTGCTGTCTTTAAAAAGGAAATTGTCTTGCAAAACAACTAGTAAAAAAAAAAAAGTAAAAAGGATCTGACAAAGAATTTTACTGCAGTGACAAAAACAAGTCAAGCAACAAGTCTTGGTCAGTCTTATCATTCAAGAACGGTTATACATATACAAGTTTGAATGAATTATCATTGTATTATTGTGTTTATCTTTTACTGTATTTTAATTTTGTGAAAAGTCTTTAGTAATTGATGTTTTTTAAGCTTGTTAATATATATGCATTTATATACTCTATGTAATTATATGACTGAAAAAGTTCATCCAGTCTTTCTAATTCCACTCCCTACCTGCTGGTAAAGGTTCTCCCAGTAATCCTGTGTCATCAGTCTAAACAGAGAGAGGAAGGCCCAACCAAATGAGTCAAAACTGGTGTAACCATAGTCTGGGTTCCTTCCCACTTTGAAGCAAAAAAAACCCTCTGGACACCGCCTGCAACAAACAGAGAGTCTGTAAAGCTCAGAAAGAATCACACAGTATGGAAACAAATGTGTCATACAAGGATTATATACATTCTATGTTGTATCCAGCCTCCTAATGGTTGGGGAATAAGCTTACCCAGCTTCACTGCTGTTGCCACAAAGCAATGGATCTTTTTTTCCTGGAAGGTAATAATGATTTTCTGATGGGAAAAAAGAAAAAATATATATATTTTATTAATTGTATCATATTTAAAATGGGTACACCTCTACAATCTAAAGGTATCCAATACAAGATTGCTGCAAGAAATTATATATATCTGTGACTCTTGTGTCAAGTTTTTGATGATCACTGGGTCAGAGAGGTGTCAATTCAACTCAATGGCCATTTTCGAGCCTGTGGTTAGTGGATTGTTGAAGAAGGCACTATGGTGTTATGTGAATGTTTTATCTCTCAAAATAATGCAGTCCAATATTGTACAACAGCATAATTAACTATAGCCTATAATTTAATGTATTGTATTTCTGAACCAATGTCAATAAAAACTAAATATCAAAAGCCTCACAGATAGAATATATTGCAGTGTTGTTGTGTTTTAATCATTCAATTTTAGAGGTGTAATTAATAAAGTTGTGAATATTTAAAGAAAACAAATAATAATGAAATAAACACATAACTTCTCAATAATCCTGTCATCAACTCAAACAGAGAAAAGTTAAAAACTCACTGTCATCAGCGATGTAAGCTTTCCAGGCCTCAATGCTATCTGTGTAGTTCCCATATGATGATATGAAGGTGGAATTATCAAGTGTTAGGTTCCGGACACACTTGTGTTTTAAATGGCCCATAAACAGTTGTAACCCTATTAGGGCGAAGACACTCAGGCAGAAGACGGTGAGAATCATCACATTGGCAAGCTTCTTCACTGACTGGAACAACGCACCAACGATGGTCTTCAGGCCTGCCACATACAATAATGCTTGTTAGACGGCATGTACAAACATAAAAAAGTGATGCCAGTGAGTTATATCTTTAAAAGAGTACTCCACCAATTTAGCACTGCAATTCTGTAACATTGTTGCACTCACAATGGAATATTTAGCCTAAATAAAAAAAGGTTGATGCAGCAGAACCAGAGCTATCATTTTTGTTATTCCAGGCATCTCGCTTGTCAAAACCTGTTGCCTAAATGGTCCACAAAGAAACTTTACACTTTTGTTGGATATTCAGGAGTGTTACGCTCGTAGCAGCTAATGTAGTTGGAGGCTGTTTATCAGTCAAACTTATATGGAAATCAGACAGAAACTGATTCATTTTTTCAGAATATTACACAGGATATAAGGATCATGCATGTCAGTAATGATGATGTACATGCAACAATAATGGGACACTCCATCACCACAGATTACAAGACACTATGCTTTCATTAACCACAAGCAGAGAAGAGCAATGGTTGTAAAGGAATAGTGCAAGAAACAGAAGAAGCTTGTTCAAAACACAATAGCAAATGGCACAGATCTCACAGAGTTATATTCAAACAAAATCTACAAATCTGTGTAGATTCTTAGGTGGGAAAACACACGAGAAAATTAAATGAAGTTTGCTGCTTAAAATTAGTTTATGTGACTTTTAAATGTTTCTGAAACTGTGTAATTTTTCACCTGATGATCATAAATTACCTGTACAGCAAACGAGACTAACACTGAAAAGAACGCTATTTTTATATAGTTTTTATTAATGCCTCGGCCTGGGTCCGATTTTTCTCGCAAAGTCACAAAATAATTTATGGCAGGTACACAGCGCTACAGAGCACACAATCTGATTGGTCACAGATTTGGGTGTAACACCGGAAAAGCCTGTGTTATTGTATCCAGCCAGGTAAAAGGTAGCAGGAGATTTCTTTATATAGACCTAATTGCATTTAATTTTATTTTAGAAGTTATCTGTCGTAGTTATGGCTGATACTGGGGCAGGGCCATCACAGAAAAGAAGGAAATTAAATGAAGAACAACTAAAAGCTAAAAGGGAAAGTGACAGACGACGGGCGAAACCGAGTCAATCTCTTGAATTGGCCGTCATGTATGTTATATGTTTATTTCATTTATAAAATAACTTTACATATGTGGTTGTACACCAGTAGCCAACATTAAATTGCATCCCCCTCCCATTTAGCGTAGACCTTTTATTCCTTTTAGTCTGTGTTTGTGTTGGCCTACTATTTTCTTTTCCCTTTTCCCCCAATACTTGTGTAAAGCATCCTTGGGTTTCATGAAATACGCTATATAAGTTATTGTTAAGTTGGTTGCTACAAAAATCTCTTAATGCTTTGGCTCGTGACACTGTGACAGTGATACCCCATTTAGCTCACAATACATCCAAAGTAGGCTAAGTTATCGTATGCAACACTTCAAATGCAATGATGCATCGTATTCTCTTAGTGTAAATAAAATATTCTGAGCAAATTATTCATCTTGACTATATGACCTCCCGGTAAGGCTAACTCAGTAATTTACAGTGGGCAATAAAGCACCGTAAAGATCTTTACAACAGCAGGCGTGGTAAAAAGCGGACGTTAGAATCAACAAAAACTGAAAGTTACATATAGCGACTTTAAGACTCCTGATTTCAGTGCTACACTGTGCACGGGAGTCAAACGGCTGGACTGAGAAACCAATCCATTAAAAACCTGAAGACACACCCATTTGAACTATCTCTCACTTCTGGGATGCCCAAGATTGCATTTAGGATTGTGGATGCTCAGATTATTAAAACAACTCTGTGACACATCTGTGATAAGGTGGTGGACAGGTGGGGTCAGGGAGAATCTGGCTGCATGTCATGACAGTCGCAGGAGGGGAGGTAATTGGAGGAGGGGAGGTTGAGGGAGAAATTGTGCAAAAGGCTAACTTACTAGCATGCAATTGCTCCTACTGCTTACCTGGGATAACTGAAATAGCTTTAAAAGCTCTCAGCACTCTGAATGTGCGAAGAGCTGAAAAATTGCCTAGGTTTGCAAACTCTGTTACATACCTGCAGGGAAACGTAGAATTACTATTGAATGTTGACTGAGACAACAATACAAGTAACACAGATTGAAGCCAATAAGCTAAATAGATAAACTACATGATTACGGCTTTGTACACACAGTATCAAGTGAAGCATTTCCACAATTTAAACTGAGGCATGCACATTTGTAAAGGTAATAGGATAATGAGGTCACTGTGATGAGCAATTAGATAGACACCATGTGTTACAAACTTAAAGGATATGTCTGGTGATGTTCTATATTGTTATTATCAACAAATCCCATAAAAAAGACTAAAATCAACAATTTCCTTAGTGCCACAGACCTCCATTTATTTATTTCCAAAAACAAATAAATGAGCCACATTGTTGCACTGGGTGACATGGTCCGTCATTACAACGACCATGCAATGCTGCTGTTAAAACTCACTAAGGCACCAAATGTATTAATCCCCAGCTGAAAATAGTGCCTAGGAAATCCACTATTCATTCCTGTTTTAGAAATGTTTACTAAAAACCAGTGTCCAAATGTTAAATATTTTGCCTTTAAAATAAAATAAAATCAAGCTATATATTTGTGAGCCATTTATAAAGATTTAGAAGTAGAAACGAAGGGGCCTGTGGCTGAGTGCCACAGGCAGGGATATTGGAAAGTATTGAGAGATGTTTAAATGCATTATTGCTGTGGTATTTGTTGTAAGAAAAATATACAACAACACTAGCTTAGTCCTCTAAGATCTAAAAAATGGCTTTTGAACTGCACGTAAATGATAACTACATGTACATGTTAGTAAATATCATATTTCAGATCATTTGCTCCAAAAAGTAACACATTTTGACAAAACTGTTGCTTTTGTTGCCAACAGTGAAACCAGTAAAACATAAAACTTGATTGTTGTTGAATATGTAACAACTGTTGAAGCATTATTGTTAGTGAGTGGCAAGTACTTACGCCATGACAATGACACTGAAATCCAGCCAGTTCCAGGGATCTCTAAGAAACGTGAACTTCCCTATGCAGAACCCTCGGGCTAAAATTTTAATGAGGGATTCAAGCGTATAGATTGCAGTAAATATGTACCTGTTGGAAACAAAATGTAGTTGTTAAACTAAACCGCATTTTCATATTTATATAACCTGAGTGTGTGATCCATCCAATGTGTCATTCGTGGGAAACTTACTCTACAGTCTTTGCCCAGGAATTTGGTCCACTCAGTGTCATAACTGCACAGTTGGCGAGGATAGTGCACATAATCAGCATACTGAACAATTTGCAGGCAGTTGTCAAGGAATTAACAACTTTTTTTGTGCAATTCATCATAATATTGTGCAAGGTGGCAATGTAAACAGTTCATGGATATATAGTAATCACAGATTTAGGGTGGGCTCAACATAAACACAAATCATTCATATCAAATTAATATCTTGATGAAAGGATATGAGTGTACCAAAATGCAAATTGATAATCTTCTAAGAAGGTTGAAGGGGCTCAGGAGGTACAAGGCAGGAGCGGCGTTGAAGCGGAAGATGCATTTTCCTTTGTTTAATACTATGAAAGTCTGACAGAAAAAGGAAGATATGCATAAAATACAGTTTTTTTCTTATTGCTGACTAATATCTCATTGTAGTTTACAAAAGTAATAAAGTAATGTATCAAAACTAATAATCAGAGTAGCTACTTATGATATATAGCACACATTTAAGTGGACAAATCACTAATCACATTTTGTATATTTCTGAAAAACCTCATATTAGTACTTTTTTACTGGCCTGGTCTTCCTGTCATCTAAGATTCAAAGAATCTGGCTAGGTGATAATGATGAATCCTTATTTCAGTGTAACTCTCCTTTAACCTCTTTAACAAAAAAAAAAAAAAAAAAAAATTTTTTCTTTAAAAAAAAAAAAAAAAAAAAAAATGTGTGTCTTTAGACTTCATGGTCTAGCCTACTTTCTGATTAAAGTAGTAGGGATCCAGGTCCTCCAGCGGTGTCGACACCATGCCTTTAGGAGTGTCCCCATACAGAATAGGGAGTGATTTGCCCGCCTCCAGGTCACAGCTGGGCTTGATCTTATTCTCATCATTGCGTTTTTTCTTCTCTCCCTTGGGCTTCTTGGCGTTCTCCTCGGCGATCCGGCTCTCGATGGCTTTGAGGGACTCACGACTAAAGGGGCGGAAGCTGTCTGGACCTGGTGGTACAAGCAGCTGTTCCATCTTTTCATCCTGCGCCTTCAGAGTGAACAGCTAGCCTCCAACATGAGAAAGGCCTAAAGGGGTCAGAATAGATAAGGAGTTATGATAAGAGGTTAACAACTAAGTTATATGTAACATGAAATGTTATTTTATTGGAAACAAATAATTTAAAGTATTTCTGACAGCAAATTTCTATTGGCAGATTAGAACTGCTTTAAATGGAGAGGAGAGTAAGGGGGTGTGGTTCTGTTCTTTCATCTCAGGAAATGGCAGGCTATTATGAGCCTATGGCTGTCATACACATAAATTCCTGCCAGCTATGGTAAAATTAGATCTAATTATCTGCTCTTCTGTAGATAAAATGAAGATTTGACATGACAATGATCAATTCCAGGTGGGATTCTTGCTCCTCTCCTCCATCCCTCAAAATGAAAAGAGTCCACTTTTCCCTCAGAGCACTGAGACAGAGGAGAAATAGATTCATCCTACTAATAGGCCTGACTGGTATGATGTGTAAGGCAGACCTATGCAGTATTAAATATGAATGCACTACAGACTGCACTGCATCTCTCTGGCTGCCCTGCCACTGAGAGCTTTAGCCTGATCTGAACAGTGTAATAGAATACTTCCAAACGTTGTGTCTGTGATGCAAGAAATCAATCACAAACACACTGATCAATCAACTGCCCACAGCAGTGGATTCTACATGTGTGAAGTGTAATAAAAAAGCTTTACTTTTTAATGTATGTCTAAGAACATGGTTTGCATGTCTACTTTAATGTCAGGTTTACACTGAGAGAAACAATACAGACACCACTGAATAGAAACACGAGATGCATTACAGCAGCTTACTACTGATATAAATTGGATTTTGATCAAATGATTTTGGTACTGTACAATATGATTTTGTACAACAAATCAACAGCATTAGCATTGCCTTTGGTTGTCGAAAGATTCCCTGTTTGCCTTGCACCGAGAGATAATCATTTGCACACGTGCATAAGTGGTGCTGTCCTCTACACAGAAAGATGACGAATGACGGAACTGCTGAAGTAGTCAAATGCAATGCACAAACCTTTGAAAGTATAAAGTGTTGGTTACATTTATGCTGCATACACCTGCTGTATTATTCATCTTATCCAAATATGTCATTGTCACAGTCCAATAGAATAGGAAATATGTGCTGTATTCATTGTCATTATGTACAAGTGCCTATAGACCTGGTATCAACCTGCAAATTACATTTAAGATACATTTAACTGTCTTTGTGTTGGGTTTGGTAAGTGGTGTGCACTTTAATGGATGATACTGTTCATGGCGCAACTACTCTGCTCGGCAGTGCTGTGGTCTTTACGAGTGAAACACATAAGTAAATGTGGTACATATACCATTCAAGTTTAGAGTAAGAAGTGTAGCCCTTTGTTACAGTGCACCACATATTGTTGACAGACTATAATGTATGGCACAGTTAGTGCTGAGCTCATAGCTTTCTTCTGCATCAATTACACTATTAACGTACCTCTGATGTGTGATGATCTTAAAAGACAACAGTCCCTCCATATAACTATAACTAAAGCAATTATCTATTTAGAGAAAAGCAGTATAGTCTTGGTTAAAATAAACATTTGAGGAACAACATCGGAAGAACAAAAAGACAAACTTCCTATCACATCTCATAAAATGAAATTAACCTTGGTTCAACAAGGTCAACCTGCAGCCACTAACCTCTAAAGAGGTATGCATCATTCTGTCAATCTGTTCCCAACTCATTACACACAACTTGAGATATGAGGTGCCACTTTGAAGCTTCAAATAGCCCCACTTTAATATCTGCAACCTGTCGGCACTGTGACGTTGTGCCGACCAACCTAAAATGGATGCATTTGTTTATCTCAACTCTCACTGGAACAGAATGTCAACATATTAGTTTGCTATTTGCTCATCATCATACATTTAACTGTGTCCTACTGATGAGCTTTTAGTGAAGGCCACCTGATACACCTACAAGTATTTTAAACACTCATGCAGTGTCAAACAGAAGCTAAACTAGAATATGTAATGTACATTACTCATTTCAAAACTTAATTTCATTGACCTCAAAATGCTTCGTAGTACTTGGGATTAGGCAAGAGATTTTGATGGATTGAAGGCTATTGCTTCTTGGCTTCCGTAAAGCATATATAAAAGCCCCTTATAAAAGCCCCAATTACACTGACATTCAATTGTGTGTTAATTTTGGTTGCATAGTTGCAGAAAACAAGAAAACAACAAGAAAACATTTCACAAAACCTAAATATCATTCTGATGAATAAACTAAAGAAGGGCATGATGCAGTGTGTTTGCTGTGCACATCAAAGTGCCCTACGTTCTCACCAGGGTCCTGCCTCTGCTTTCAGAATTTTGCCCACATCTTAAGATTGATTATTGAAAGCAGACTGGAAACAAGCCTGTGAGCTACTCGAAAATAAAGACAAGTAGACCTTTACAAAGGTCAAAAAATATTCTATAGGAATCAGTATTTCTGCATCTTCAAATCGCTCAGTCGTAGCTACTGTCCACAAATCTTTTGTTTTTTCACAACAAATATAGGTGCGGCTGGATTTTTGAAATGGTGTTTTAAGCCCCCAACGTCTCCTTCCAGGCAACGTTACCACCGTTGACTTCAAGGCATCTAACCCTAACCCTAACCTTAACCCTAACCCTAACCCTAACCATAACCATTGCCTAATCCTAGTGCCTTCCAGGAAGCGCTGCCTGGAAGGAGACATTGGGGGCTTAAAACACAGATAAACTTTGCAATGGCTCTGACAGTTAAAGGATAGTTTCACATTTTTTGTCTCAAGACAAAACGCACATGCCATATGTCTATTGAAAGAGTCGCAGGTGATGTAATCATGTATTCTCTATATATTGGCTGTGAAAAGATCCTTTCCTTGCTACGCTGCAGTGGAGGAATAGTGACACAATATAATCTATTCAATATATATCACTCTACACTATACTGTAAAAGACCATACATTTGGAGGGAATGCATTTTTACACAGAACGAAGACAGTGGATTTTGTCCGCCATCACTTACATAGGCCAGGGGTCTCTACATGGACAGTATGGACAGGAGGAACAATTGCAGCGATAAATAACTCTTTCAATGTCCATATGGACAAGTGAGTGTCTATAACGTATACTGATGTACTGTTGTATATGTAATGTTTTGGTCAATCGTTGCCTGTCATGCTGACCACATCAACAGGCCTACAACTGACCTGCAGAACTGCAACAAAGTGGACTTGAATAACTAAAGCAGACTTAATGTTTGGTACAGTAATAAGTATACCTAAACTGTAACATACCTGTATATGGAGTGATCACAGTTCAGTATCTGTGGGCTCCTAAGGGACCAACACACTCACAACTCTTAAGTGCTCACAACTAATGCTTGCTGATGCCTCTCACAGACTACAGGATCAGGGATTAGATCTTTCAGGGCGTTGGCAAATAGCTGATGATGAGGAGCAGTTAACATAGTTCTCTGGAATAGATTCACATTTATGTGTACAAACTGACAGAAGCTATGCTGTGTGTGTGTGTGTGTGTGTGTGTGTGTGTGTGTGTGTGTGTGTGTGTGTGTGTGTGTGTGTGTATGCATGTGTGTACAGTCTGGATAGAAAGAAAACAGGACATCCTAATCTCTAATTGACAGCAATCTAATAATGATGTTGCCAGTTATATGCAAGCAGGAAGTCATCAAAGATGGAGTGTGGGCAAATAGTTGTTGCCTTGCCAATTAACTTGCATAACATATATTGTAGCCCATAATGCACTCTAGACTTTGTCCATATGAAGTACAAGAAATCAATCTCTTTTTGTTTCCCAATGCAGGCCTTCAACACATCACAAAATTATTTAATAAAATGCGATTGTTGAGTGTGAAACCCCTCAGGCAGAGTTCTTTAAGTACATTATTATTAAGTATTAAGTATTTTGACAAAAGGAAAACAGTCCATTCTGAACAGACACATTTGAATCAATGTATTATGTATACGTAGGTAGATAGATTTTTTTTTCTCAGCTACAGTCTTCCATAAATCATTCACAGAAATAAACTAACTTTTTAATCAATTTCAGCCCAATTTCTTTTGAGAAAAAGATCTCATACAACTTTAACATATTCTGTTTACTCACCATCAGTTTCCCATCCTCGACAAGTGGACAATAAAAATCGCGTGGAAGAGCTTCAGTGTAAAATGTTGTAAAATGTCATTTAAAATAAACCTGTCTGTCCGTTTGAGGTGTTTTGACGCTTCTCCCAGCACAGCACCGGTAATTCAACTATTTCAACAGGAAACCCCTGAGAGAGGGAGAGAAAGTGTATTTCATCCGCCCCTCCGTGCGGCAGAGTACTGTACTGTGTGCTTCCGGATGTTCCTGGGAACCAAGTGAGGGCAGAGATGACAGAATAGATGTGTAGATGAACTTGTGGTAGACTTTATTGTGCGTAATTGTCCGGAATACAGAAGATGTTTGCAATCCGGCGTGTGCCGGAAACTAAAAGCTATAGCCACAACTATGAATCAGATTGTGTTGTAAAATTGTGTGTGTGTGTGTGTGTGTGTGTGTGTGTGTGTGTGTGTGTGTGTGTGTGTGTATTTGTGTGTGTTTGTGTGAGAGAATAAACGCATCACATTGCAGCATGAGAAAATCGCAGATATATTTGTATGTAGGCTACCTGCCTTTTATGTTTTGCATATAGTAATAGTTTACTTTATTTTGTGAAGTTCAGTGGATGATATTACTGTGTGCCAGCACATTCACTGTGAGTCTGTTTCCACCTGGTGGATAAAGACAGCATTGTCAGAGCATTGTAGCGCAAATGCTCCAGAATAAATGTTTGGTCCTGGAAACTCTGTATAGGCCTACATGATGCTAGGCAAATAATACCATTCAATTCAATAAGAAAAAAAAGTTTGTATTGAAGTCTGTGACAAGTATGGAAACCAAATAGCTTGACACTATTGAGCATTTATAAGCAGTATATAAAAAACACTATGTGGTTGTCAACAGCTATAACTCGATGCTGGTGTATAACCAGCTAATGAATGACAGTAGTATAACAAAAAGCATAGGCCTACTGTACATTAATAAACACCTAAAAGGGCAAATATGCTTACAACTAGGCTACATTATGTGCAACAATGCATTCGCTTACAGTATTGCAAAGAATGATGATTAACCGATGTATGCTTGTTTATCTGGCTTATTGTCATATGTTTATGTCTGGAAAAGTATTGTGTTAAAATATCTATTTGCTGTCATTTCTTTTATTACAATACCGTTTTCTCTGCAACATGAACATGGTTTATTATTTTAAGAAAAACAGAAGGAACCTCTGACCTAAATTGATAAAATTGCAACAAAACATGACCACAATTCTCAACATGAGAAAAGTTCTTTTTTTCTTACTGTACAATATACTTCCAATTCCTTCCCTTTTCTTTAATTGTTTCCTTCCCTAAACAAAGGGCTCCTTTTAACGGTCAGCTTTGCAGTAAAATCCTTAAGTCCTTTAATTCCTAATTTCCATGTAGCCTATTTGTCGATAAATATTTGCCATTAATTGTCAAAGTGCAATCAGTTCCTCAAAAATAAGTTATATCAACACTTCAGCATATCTGCTGCAGTGTTAAAATTATATAGGCTGTATAAAAATATTATGTATGTATATAAACCTAACCAAGACCTAACCAAACCTTACCTTCAGGGAACGTTCCCGCAACCAAAAAGGTACGTTCCCAGAACGTTCTGGGAACCAAAAATTGTTAGCTGGGTAGTTTCTCAAAGTTATGAGTCACGAAACACGCTAAAATTCATGTCCATGCATACAAATATGTGGCATGGGCCTACATGACATATCATTTGCATAGTATCAGTAACTTATAGCTTAGCCTACAATTAATTGTGTTTTCATTTTCAGGTCTTCTATCTGTTGCCTTATTTTTATTTACACAGCCTGAATGATTACTGGTATATACTGTGGTGCAGGCTTGCACTTGTGATTCTCCAGAGGAAACGATATTTGAACTTTTCCTGAAATAAAAATGTAGCCTACTGGCAGCTTTGATGGTGCTGGACTCATCCTAAGCACGGCCGCTCAATAACTTGTATGGACTCTTGTCTGCAACAGCTATCTGTTCGCTGTGCAACCCCCCAAAAAACATTCGGGTTAATCATAGACCGGGGTTAATAAGGCTTTGTAAATAAAGTGCGACAACGTAGCCTATAGATCCCGCTGCTAAGTGCTAGCAACAGATATTTATTAAAGTCAAAGAAAAGGAGCGCACTCGTGTTTGCTCAGTAAATGTCCCTGGCTGCCATTTGCACGTCAGGGGGTGGAGATCAGCTCCAGAATAGTCCTACGACCGACCAGGGGCGCTGTTGAGACTTTTTAAGGCTTTAGTTGAGTACAATTGACAGGCTTTCTTTATAAACTTCGTCTAATTTAGCCAAACCGCAAATATGTGAGAGTTAAACACGCAGGAGACGTGGACAAAGAGGAGCCACATCATCGACCAGCTATAGGTGCTCAAAATGGCTCAACAGGTAAGTGAAGCTATTGTTGTAGAACATGAACAACGTTGTTCATGTTCTACAACATGTTCTACAACAATAGCAAAAAACACTCCGTCTGTACAGACGGAGAGTTTTTGTTGTTTTTTGCCTAATTACTGCTCTGTGTTCTTTTTTTTCTTTTTCTTTTTTACAGCTAAACAATGAAGAAGGGACCACATTAATTCCTCCACAAAAAGCTGCTGGAGAGACAAGAAGTTCAATGATATCTGCGTCTTTTAATTTTATCAATTCCATTATAGGATCTGGAATAATAGGTAATACTCACTCAATAATTCAATTAGCCTATATTGCCTAACAAAACCTAATAGTTGAATTATATGCAATCTTTTATATGAATGATAAACTGTAGCTTTTTAAACTCTTAATGCTGAGATGATACAGTTAAATCATATTTCGTAGTACAACAAGGAGAAGCTTTCATACAATTTAAGCCCTGCAGTGGTAAAACCTCCATATCATATGACTGGCGCCTGTTGCCCCACATTCTCCCCTTTAACTCTTTAATCCTCAAAAAATGCCTGAGTCATTATGCAGTAACAATAAAAAACAGCATAGAATCAGCATAGGATTCTTAAGAATTAGTATTGAATATAAAAGAAATGTATATAATGCTTTTGGCTTCACAATAGAAAAACATTTTGATTTAAATTCTGCAGTTATGTTATGCACTATGTTTATATTTTTTGACCAGGTTTACCATATGCGTTGAACCAGGCAGGGCTTCCCCTTGGCCTTTTGCTGTTGATAGTTGTTGCATTCATCACAGGTGGGTATATTGAAGGTGTCATTGAAAATGAATGGAGACATGAATTTATCAAATGAGCAAACTACTAACATTATGTTTGCATTTAATCGCAGACTACTCAATCATCTTACTAATTAAAGGAGGCAACCTGTCAGGGACAAACAGTTATCAGTCACTGGTGCAAAGCACGTTTGGGTTCCCTGGATTTCTGATTTTATCTGGACTTCAGTTCCTTTATCCTTTCATTGGTGAGTTGTTTAAAGTATCATCCAATGTTGAATACTATTGTTTAATTTCCAGTGTGGTCTGACAAATAATTGTATTCTAGTTTTACTATTTGTGTTCTATTCCTGTTGACTTTGGGTTTAGTCTAAATAATACTGCAATTCTGTTTTCTTCCTCAGCTATGATCAGCTACAATATCACAACTGGTGACACATTGACCAAAGTATTTCAGAGAATACCAGGAGGTATGCTGCACACACTTAATTCCACCTCCTCAGATAAATGACAAACAACACTACACATGATTCATATATATATATATATATATATATGTCGTCATGTACTGTGCTTGCAGTTGGTCCAGATCACATACTTGCAGAGCGTCATTTTGTGGTCTTGCTATCGACCGTTGCATTCACGCTGCCTCTATCACTTTACCGAAACATAGAGAAACTTGGGAAGGTAAGTTTGATTGTTACACAGTTTGTCAGTGTCTTTTAATGATTTTAAAGCTGCCTGTAAAACATCCATGTGTGTTACCAGGTGTCCTTCCTGTCAATGGTGCTGACATTTACCATCCTCATCATTGTAATCATCAGAGCAGCTACCTTTGGACCCCAAATGTATGAATGAATACTCCGCAATTTGTAATCCATAGTGATTTAAATTGAAAAGTTCCTTTGTGTCAACTGTGGGGTTCTTTTTTTTAAGGAATACGCACTATATGCAATTAACTAAAAACATAGTCATGTGTTTCTGTATTCCTTGATGTGTGAATATAATTTCACTCTCTAGACCCCCTACAGAGAATGCATGGGCATTTGCAAAGTGGAATGCAATTCAGGCAGTTGGCGTGATGTCATTTGGTGAGTTTGTCTCCCTGATTCTTTTTTTTAAGATTCTTTTTTTGGGGGCTTTTCCCTTTATTTGAAAGTGGATAGATATGAAAGGGGGAGAGAGAGATGGGGTATGACACGCAGCAAAGGGCGGCAGGTCGGATTCAAACCCTGCGCCACTGCAGGACTCAGCCAACATGGGGCAAACGCTCTTACTGGGTGATCTAGAAGCCGCCCCTGTCTCCTTGATTCTGACGATAGAGCTGCCGGGAATATTTTTAGCTTTATGTTGTTGCTAGACAAAAAAGATATACTAAAATACAAGCCAATATGGCTGCCAAACACATTGTAATGATAGAAAAAAAATTGTGTAAATGAAGACAGATTATCTACAAAAACCGAGAAAACTGAATAAAATAGGTATCCCCTCATATGGGAATAGAGATTAAATGCAAATGCAGAAGTCAAACATCTAGCAAGGTAAATTGCTAGATGCTTGATTACTAGATATTATTCACAGAAGCTGGTGGAGACCAAAACAAAATACCCAATATAGGACAATGTAAGACTTACATTTGTTAGGAGGCCAAAAACCTGATTCCAATAGGATGGTAATGTTGCTCTATGTCTGTCTAATGTCTATTGCTAACATGTTAGCCATAACAAAAATGAGAAAATATCAGAGCTGTGGGTCTGCTAGCTTGTTTTGGAGTTTTTCTGTCTCCTAATGGCCAGAAATCAACTTTAATGTCATTAAATGTATCCTGTCAAAGAGCTAAAGCCCACAGCTTTAATGCGCAGTTTTGCCCATTCAGCATAAAACATGAATTACAGCTGAAATATAAGAAGATTGGGGCTATTGATTTAGTATGAGCCTGTCTAAATATTGCTCTGACGTGGATAAATTACTGCACAACATCTCAACGCATATCTGTTGTCATCTCCTTCTGAGTGACCCTCTGTCTATGAGTGCACCCTGCGAGTCCACTCCACCAAGGCCTTTACACACATTGTGGGGGAAATTATAGCCTTGAATCAAGTGCCTTGATGATAATAGCTACTACTACTACTATAAAGGAGGTCATTTAGATGGGGATGTGGATATTCATAGGAAAATACAGTGCTGTGTAGCCTGAACTGAGACGGGCGTAGTCGGCAGTCTCTCAGTCTTAATGGGGAAGGATATGTTCAAGTTTAAAGCTTAAGTTCAAGCAAAGTAGTAAAATGCTTCCAATTGTGGTTATGAGCAATCATTTTCAGTGTTTTTATTATGTATGTAAATGGAACTCTGATGTTCTGCCCCTGTTTGTCTCTTTAGCCTTCATATGCCACCACAACAGCTTTCTTATCTATGGTTCTCTGGAGCAGCCCACGCTAGCTAACTGGACTCGGGTCACCCACGTGTCTGTTGGCTCTGCGCTAATAATCAGTGCTGCATTTGCTGTTGCTGGCTATACCACCTTTACTGGCTACACGCAAGGTATCATTGTTAGAGATATTGAACTACACGCCTCTACAGTCTTTTTGTTTTAATGTCACAGATGTATTTTTATGATCTCATATTTCCACTTCTTTTTAGGAGACATATTTGAGAACTACTGCAGAAATGATAACCTGGCAACATTTGGTCGCTTCTGTTTTGGCCTCAGCATAATAACCACATTTCCACTGGAGTGTTTTGTTACACGAGAGGTAAGCGATACTTTCTCATACGCCAACCTAAGAATTTAACGGTTAAACGTTTACATATGTGAGGGGAAGTGGTATTCTGAGGGCCTGAGCCAGAGACAGGGTTTTGTGACTAAATGAACAAAGGGAAAGCTTGGCACTTCACGCCCAATTGCTCCTGCAGATTACCTTCTCCCAACTTGCAAATGCTGTACAATGCTAATTTAAAAGCAGAAAATGCATAGATTCAAATATGTGTGCATGAGAATCTTCTCTCTTCTGTTTATCTTCTCAGGTGCTATCCAATGTCATTTGCAGTAGGGATCTTACAAAAGCTGAACATGTGGCAATAACGTTTCTCATAGTTTCAGTTTGCACATCAATATCTTTGGCCTATGACTGTCTGGGAGTTGTTTTAGAGCTGAATGTAAGTCATATCAACTCAGCCTGACTATACATTTAATTTTTGTTAGTATTAAGCTTAAATTATTAAGCTTAATGATGTTCTCTTCTACCTCCAGGGTGTTCTGAGCGCCACACCTCTGATCTTCATCATTCCATCTGCATGCTTCGTCAAACTCTCCCCTGGCCGCTGGTTCCAGGGTGAAAACTTGATACCCACCATCCTGATATTAATCGGCTTGTTTGTCATGATCACCGGTTTGACCATGATCGGCCTCTACCCACAAGACTGTTCACACGGTGTGGAGATGTACTACTGTGAAGGCGCCAATACCTCTAGCACTGTACTACCTGTGTGAAATTAACCAAATATTTAATTTTTTAAAACTTTTTCTAACAACACTTAAGGGCAGAATATACTGTATGTACGGTATGTGGACAGCCCTGTCAGCATCCCTTTATGTACTTGATATGGGGCTGTTTTCCATGGTTTGGGATAAAGTCTCCTTAGTTCCAGTTAAGGGAAATCTTAATGTTACACCACACAATTATATTTTAGAAAATAGTGTGCTTCCAACTTTGTGGCAACAGTTTCCTTTCAAAGAGCATTTCCTATGTCCACAAAGCGAGGTCCATTGTGTTATTGAGTTTGGTGTGGAAGAACTTGACTGGCCTGCACAGAGCCCTGACCTTATATTATGTATTATGTCCCTATGGGACAATAAAGACTCTATCTATCTATCTATCTATCTATCTATCTATCTATCTATCTATCTATCTATCTATCTATCTATCTATCTATCTATCTATTTATTTATTAACATCTTTGAGATGAACTGCAACATTGACTGTGAACCAGACCTTATTGCACATTAATGCCCGACATCACTAATGCTCTTGTAGCTAAATAGGAGTAAATTATATGATTTGCTTATATTATATTGGCCTATAGCAGCATAGTAATACCCATGGTTTTGGAATGAGATGTTTAACAGTCACATATGGCTGTAATGTTGAGATGCACACATACTTTTGGCCCTTTACTACACGTGGATGTGTTTAATTTGTTGTTTTTCTTTAGGAATAAATACTCTGTCTTGATAATGTGTGATTCTGGATTATTTGTATCATACTGAAGGGGCGTTGGTCGTTTCCATATCCAGCCACACGATGGCAATGTAGACAAATAAAACATTTATTAAAAGGAAGTACAAAACAACAACGCTGATGTGTTTTCATACGGCTTATTTCAAACTAAATATGGCTTTACTTCTGTTGTTTTACACGGCACGGTTGTGTCGGGTTGTTGCTTTGCGTGTTCTCGCATCTCGATGTAAACTTGGACACGATATCGTTATGCCAAACACTTCATCAGGATCCTGGAGGGAAGGTAAACTGGATCTGAGAGACGCGCCCCACTTTTACAGCTCAATGTTGCGATGCAGTGTGTGGATGTGCAGAGAAAAGTTGGCAGAGTTGTCAACGGTGTCGGGGGCAAAATGATATAGAGGTGCCAGCCTTTGTAGTTTAAAAGGAGGGGGGGGGGAGGAGGATATTTTTTTACCACACTGGAATGGTTTGCGTAAAAGGCGCAAAACACGGGAACTTCAAAACGGAATTATGGATAATGTATCCAAACCAAATCAGTTTGTAGCAGTCTACAACTAACTTTACATTTTTAAAGACTGATGGAAGTTGACAACTGCGTCGAAAACCAACTACATTCATGGTAAGACAGGATTAATACTTTTAATCGTTTGCCCCATTTCCAAAAAGAAGAAAAAAAAGGTTCATATGACTTAACTGATGACCTCATGTGGGATTCGCCCATATTTCAGTATTTGCCAGTTTTCATCACTAGAAAGCAGAAGGTTGGACTAGCTTTATAACATTTAGTATGTAAACTGTTACTAAAAATGAGTTGTGCTTTTTGTTTGTGTTTGACCAGTCCGAGGAATTTTGTTAAACCAATGAGTTTAGTCATGGATGATCGTGGATCCCAGCCTCATCCACGGAGCTCTGGTCTGAGGTATGTAGAACTGTCATCTGGATTACCAGCTGTCAAATCTGTGTATTTTATCCATAACATTTAAGAGGGTGTGTCCAGTAACATTTTTACTTGAGATTCTTTAGAAATAGTAGTCTTAATTTAACCTCAACTGAGCCAAACCTCCATGCACCTAACATTATTGTTTGGAAAATAAAATTATAAAACAGATTAAGAAAGAAAAATAGAAACAAAGGCCTTGCTTCTTTCATCGTGTACAAATATACCAAAATCAAGCTCCCCATGAAGTGTCTAACTCTATGGTGCTGACTGAGGCAACCAGCTGTTTTCTGTTTTTTGTTTAAGGTGTGAGTATAAATGCCCCCTTTGTAAAATAATGCAACTTTCAATTAACATTCCTTTCACTCAGTACATCTCAGCAAAGTCACAGTTGTTGCAGACGTTTCAACCTTTGAACTCTCCTCATTTCCTGCTCTCAGGGTTTTACTGAGAAATTGCCTTGACCATATGTAGAGGTCATGGGAAGTATTTTGTAGGCAAAACATTGTGCCTCCTCTGTCTTCGTGATGAGTCTGATGATCGCTGCTCTTGTGGAAATCATGAGTTCACTGGGCTTGAAACTGATATTCTATAAAATGCACATTTGTCATAGTCAATAGTCTGAGAAATTCACAGTAAAAAGTGCTGTGAGTATATGACATGATGGAATCAGTTTTGGTTCAGGGACTCAGAGATGATGTCAGCTGCTTATATTTCAGTAGATGGAATCATTAAAAAAGGAGGGGAGTGAGTTTCCAGAGCTTTTTCACAGAGTTACCACTCACTTGTCTGCTGAGGTTTTTTTTTCTCCAGATTTAAGATAGAGGTGAGATGGAGAATTTGAACATATGATAGTTTCCAATCCAGTATTCCATGATAGCAAAGTTTCCAGTCCTGCCCTGCATACTATAGTTTCCCATTTGTAAAAAATAGCATTCCGGCACATCATATGCAGTTTACTAAAAAAAAAGAAAACACTCTCTTGGTGTGACTTTTAACCATATTTCATAAGCATTGTGTAATCTGGGAGCCACACTCCCTGGCAGTGGAGAACAGCAGACAATCTAAATCTCTCTGTGGTTTGACTTTTATTTGGAAAAGTAAACCGCACGCTTCTATAAGCTGCTGGGGTGTTGGGGGGAACGCACATGTTCTTTGTCTTATTTGTGGCTTCTTATATTTGGTGCCAATAAACGTGCTGCTTCATATGTGCAGTCATATGTGAAGATTTCATGTGACCCCCAAAGCTATGCTACATTTGTTATCTAAATACTGAATCTGCCAGAATGATGGGGCTGGCTGTTCTCCAAGCAGAGACACCACTAGCACACACAAGGCATATGGTACACTATTTAACATAAGGTAGTCTTAACTTCTGTACTGTTATACTGTGGTCATTGGAAAAGAGTTTTTTTTAAATGCAATAATCTGAATAATTAACAACCATTAAACCATAGCGGGTGCATTTTTTTCCTTTTTAATTGTAAAAAGAGCTGCAAAGATTAATTGATAATTTTTCCACTAATAAATTAATTGCCAACAATTTTGGTAATTGATTAATCGGTTTGAGACATATTTTATGAAAAAAATGAGAAATTCTCTGATTCCAGCTTCTTAAATGTGAATATACAGTAAACTGAATATCTTTGAGTTGTGGACAAAACAAGACATTTGTGGACATCATCTTCGGCTTTGGGAAACACTTATCAAGATCTTTCTCCATTTTCTTACATTTTATAGACCACACAACTAATCGATTCATCACAAAAATAATTGACGGATTAATCGACAATGAAAATAATTATTAGTTGCAGCCCTAATTGTAAATCTTCAAGAGGCATATCAATTCATTAAATCAACTTGTTATATTGCACTGCTTGGAGCTGGCCCTGCTAATTGGACACAGCTTAAACCATGATCTCACATGCCTGGCTTTCCTCAGGGTAGAATGTGGAATTAGTTAAGGTATTGTGAATCCCCACAGCTGTTTCCCGATATGCAGGCAGTCCAAGGGCACAGCTGCTCACATGAGTCTACAGAAAGTATGGCTGACACTTGAAGCAAGTGGGCATTGCGAGTTGAGACATTGTGACAGTCACTTGTTTTTGCTGTGTAACTTAACATTTCACAACTGTATGTGTGATCAACATTTAGGCTTCCAGTCTGTTGAAACAAAAGACAAGATAAACAAATCACAAGGCTTCCGAGAACACTCAAGCAAAATGCAGCGTCTTCTCCTCAAAATGATCCTCCAGAGACAAGGCTTTCTTCGTTCAGGAAAATATATAATTTGGTCTACAGCATGCTGACCTCAGAGAGCCCACTCAGATCTTCTGTGCTTGAAAAGCAAGATAAAGGATGCCATTCAAATATATCCACCCACTAGATGTAATAAAGCGAGAGGAAAATCATCATTAATGGCCAGCAAGCTTGTCCTGGCAATAAGCTGGTGTGTCTTTGTATACTGGGACGTTTCATCTCATGGCTGCTTTCTGCCTCACAGGGCTAAAACAGACAATATGGCTAACATCCAGGGGACAGGGAATAATGGTTGGCCTTTGTTACCACACTGAAGCCAACGCATTGACCGTAAATACCATTGAATACTGAGCACTGGAACACAATGAAACACTTTTTGTTAGTTATTATAACTCATTTTTCTTTTTATCTCTGAAGTTGACATGATTAAGTATTTTTATAATATTGATGTTGTGCACAACAGTTTGAATAGATTTGCTGCACAGTTTTTGCCTGAACTTGAATTTTGGGCCCTCTTTGTTTCTGTTATGCACTCTTCCAGGGCATAACAGTTGGATGCCTCCCACTCTCAGCCTGTGCAACACTCAGAATGACCTAACATGAATACGTTCTTTGTATACTCTCAATAGAAACTTTTACTTATCTCGATAAAATTCAGCATTGTATGTGACAAGTGAACACATTGCTTTGATTTGCTTGACCTTCATTATCTGTGTTTGTCTTGGTTCAATGAGATATTTATAAAACAAAAAAGCCTAGCCAATCAGGACTGGTATTAGTTGAGTTTACTACAGGTCTGTTTAACAAGAACTTGACAAGCTGTCTAGCAATTATCCAATCAATGACAAATCATAAATCCAAGCTTAAACCAATATTAGGACAGCAAGGTATAACATGGGAAATACAAAATTGCACACCTTAAGATGGTTCTCTAGATGGCACTATCACTGTGCATATGTTCATACTGTTATATCCTCCCAGATGTTTGTGTGTATGGGTATGATCACGCTAGTTTCTGGTGAATTTTGCATAATATCAGATTGGTAATGAACCGATATACTGAACCGTATTATCCCCTAACATACACTGTAGCAAGCTAATGAAGCACGGCATGACACAAACAAACAGCAGCCAGCAGTTTCAGTGAGGATATTCACTCTAACATCAGGGGTACAGTAAGTAAAGCAAGCAGAGCTACTTTGAATTAAAGATTCGATCACTTTGTTTTTATTCAAGCTGTATTTAATTATGTACCATGCCTGTGAGGTGCTGCTTTTTGTTCAAATTGAACTACAACATTTAGTTCATGCGGTAAAGAGGAATAGAAGTACATACAACTTTTCAGAGGTGAATATTGGCCACTCAGGTTTTTTTCAAGAAGATAATTGAAGGAAAGACCATGACATTAAAAGATGAGGACGGTTGTGTTCTTGCCTTGAGATAGTATGTGAGACAGGGTGTAACCCTAGTGACGCTAAGATTAAATGAACTTGAGGTTTGTGCAATACTGAATATTTTGTTTACACCATTAGCAATGAAATGAGATCCAGAATGGGCCTGTTTTAATGCGGAATTACTGTTTACATACTCACTTTAGAACCCTTAGTTCATGTGATGAGAAAAGAGGGAAAACATGCTGCTGTGCCTTTTTGAAAGATGCCACTGCAGACAATGCTGCATTGTTTCACATGAAAGGATGCAGTGTGATAGTTATAATCATAACTCCAGGGGGAGCTTTCTCTCTCACCAAGTTTTTTTCCAAACTGTTTTCCCTAAAAAAAAAACCACATATTTGGTCAAGCCACCAGAAGTTAGAATGATAATTGCCTTATCTTTTCTGTGCATCATTCTTGTTTTTTTTTCTTTGCAGAACCATAGGTTTGTTTCGGTACAATGGGTAAAAATATTTGAGCTGCTGTGAGATAAGGTGAGGGTAATGTACCATAGTAGACTCCAGTTCACAGAATAGAATGCACTGTTTGGGGGCATTGTAAAGAGAACTGAGAGATCACCCCGTATAATCTCAAATCTCATTACCTAACTGGCTGTTAGACCTGCTAGCCCACTGTGGCTCTGCTGTAGTATTAGGCACTGTACAACATGGAGTGCAAGAGTGAGCACTGCAGGGAGTAATACTACTGAGTGAAAATGAGGCGGCAAACGGATATTACACGCTGCATTGAAAAGCTAATAATGTCACAAGATTGGTCCTTAAATATTTATCAGAATTTTACACATGATGTTTAGGCGCCCTGAGAGTTTGAGTGTTACCCGGCCTGTGCTGTGGGAAAAAGGTTTTTGTTTTTCCTGCAATAATAAACGATACACATAGGAAGTTGGAAGTTCTCATAGGGTCCCTGTGCTCTTTTTCTCCCTAATCTCCTTCCATCCCACACTGCTTATGAAGTAATGGCCTTTCCAGACCCCCTTTAAAAAGCTTGTGTTTACTGTGAGTGACCTCTCACCAAATTACCAGCTGTGGCTCTGGCCCTGTGTTTTTCCTCAGGGACCCCACCCCCCTTTTCTCCTTAACTCCCCCCTGGCCTGCTCCTACACACTCACATCTCCATTCACCACTCTACCTCCTTATCATCTGATGGTATTAGGTGGTGGTGTTTGTAGAATGGGCCGCACATTCTTAAGTGAAAGTGTAGGGCTACTGATAACGGACTGGCAATGAGCACTTATTTCACCATGGACAGTCAAACTTATTGCTTCCGTACCAGACGGTGTACAGTTTGCTTTGCTATTTTAGATGAAAAGCTTTTTAATTTTAATATATTGTATATTAGTATAGTGTTGATTAACTGAACAATGACAACATCAGAAAGACTTTCAAAAGCGGTGCTCTCTCTGGCTGGATCTGTTAAGTGCAAGGTGCTGACGGCCTCTTTTGACAGCGTTTACTCACAATTGTACCTGACTGCTTTCATGAATGTTTATTGACTTTAGAATATTGTGTTAGTCACAGCTTTTCACATTCATGTTTTAATCGAAAATGAAATAATTATGCAATTATTGAAGAAAATGATCCCTTGGGAATTGAATGTTTAAGGAAAGATAATTGAATGAATCATCACAATCCAAATGTGAGGCTCCTCCTCAGTGTTTTACATGGAGGGAAAATATATGTTGTTTCATGCCTTTGTTTGTCAGTATCGCTGTCGTTCAATCGACACTCAACCGGCACTCAACCGACGCTCAACTGACAAGTATACTAGCATAATTTTCGGATGAGTCAGTTCTGCAGAAGGTGGGGATTTGAAAAGTTGCCAGTGTTCTTTCATAATAAAAAGCAAACATAGAAGTATCTGATCAAATTAGGGAGTGGCGAGTCCTTTAGTCCATCTGACTCCTTTTGTTGTTTTACTCTGATAATCACATCATCACCAGCACGATTAGAGTTATCGTTCATGGTAATTCAGCACATTTATTCTAGTCTTTGTCAAGTTGCTGAGCTACCAAAGGGAGTGCATGCTGCAGTGTGTTTCAGTGCACTGTTGCTCCACTGGCTCCACCCACAGGTTCATGTCTGCACAGGGAGGCAAAGCTGCTTACCTTTCTGCTCATGACCGCGGGGGGAGTGCCACTTACACACTGTGTGCTTAAGCTTTTAGAGACACAGCAAGGGGGCAGACAGGATTTAGGTAGAGGGGACAGATTTCTGATGTCACAGCTTGGGCGTGGCATTAAGGTGGGCCTTTTGAAGCAGTGCTGATAGAGTTAAAGTCTGTCTGACTACTCATGGGACATACACAGCAGAATGGAAATGATTTGAGCGGAAACAACCTTAGGCAAAGAGGTAAGAGCGTGGCATGAAATGTTGGCAAACTGAGAGGAAAAGCAGGTCTGTGACACCTGCTCCAAATGTTTGGTTCTTTCTCCTTGTAATGTCTTTAGTATTATCTTTACAGCGCAGCACAGCTGTCACTGACTTCCTGTAAAAGTGTTGGAGAGGACCTTGAAATATTTTGTGTACTAAATGTGTTTTGACTTGAAGTCGGGGTGTTGGGCATGTTTGAGCCTGTACATTTGACTGCACAGCTAGCTAGTAAACTGCTACTGGTAGAGTGCTGGGAGTGTTTTGGTCATTGGAGCATTGAATTGTTGCTCTTGTTTCTTAAAAATAATTGGGGTGTTGTTTGAAAAGTGTGACAGAGCAGAAGGGCCTCTTCAAAACTTGTTGGTTTCGTTGTACATGAACCCACCATTCCCCCAGGGGCCATCCTGCTACCCAGCAGCTGCTAGCATACCACAGTAGGCATTTCTCCTAATCCTCCACCTTCTCAGAACCTCAAAGGGAAGATACATTTCTACCAATGTTTGGTCTGGTTTCTTCTCTGGGCCGCTCCCACTTTCTCATTGCTACATACATTTGATACAGTTTTTGCCTGAAGGGATTTTAATTGATTGGGTGGAAAGAATACACAGAAGTAACTGAAATGTTTCTGGTAAATCCACGCCAGCTGGACCAAAGTGTAGGGGAATGTAGAGAATTTCGATATTCCTTTGTTCAGCTGGGTGACTGCTGCTGATATTATGATTAATTTTTATCATTTTTGATTACTTATAAAATCACAGATATGTATTGCCACCATTCTTCAAACATTCTCTCTCTCCTGTGTGTCTCTCTGTCATTCCATCCTCTTCACACATAAGCACAAAAGTATTTGAAGTATTTTTACACAAGGAGAAGCATCTGGATATTATACTGGCCTTTTCGTTTTACTTTATCATTTTGAGGTTGGTCAGTAGAAGTTTAGCTAAAACCTAATCAAACAGATTTTAGATTTTTTTTGCAATTTTGTGAGGCACAACACCAGACGTCAGTTTGAAGTGTTTTCACATATTCACATCACAAACCAATTGAGGGCTAAACCAAGATGCTACGTTCAACATATCATAGCATGCGGTATTTATTTTTCACAGTGCATATTTGCTTCAGAGTCTACCCACTGAAGCTCACAAGATCATATGATGAAACATAACAAATGGCACAATGACAGCAGGCCTGTTATTTCCTGGTAGGCTGTGATCATCACGTCTGTCAAGCATGTCTTCTGGTATTGAATGGGCTTGTTTGTGAGTGTCAGACCTCCCAGGGAAACCCTGTGAATGAGGCATCAGCAAAGTCAAGCTTCAACACGTCTCCTCTCATTCAGCAACACATCCTGGGCTTCTGAAAAAACACAGGCCTGGGTAGCACAAACAAACCGGCCTGTGTGTCCGTGTCTGTCACCTGTTCGAGGTGTCTTGAAAAAGTCACTGATGACACAGCTGTATACTGGGCTGACCCTGAGTCTAAGGCATGGCCATTGTGCGGTATATTCTTTCCATACGAATTAATTAAAATATTACATTGTATGTTTTTCTATTGGAAGTCACGACAGCTGTATCAATTAAATAAATCAACTTACAAGGCTCAGTTTTAGAGCATTTGTAAAATGTGTGGAAAAGGAAAAAAATTAGATACTGTGCTAAAGGATTATAATCCCATTGCCAGATAAACAGTCAGAGACATGAAATCAGGACTTTGTACCCAGTAGAGACAACAGTGTGAATGTCTGTTTTAGCTAGTCTGTTGACATATTTGCAGGGAATTAATGGCCTTCATGGTTGTATGGTGGTTCCACACCTACAATGTGTAATCTGTTATTATTCATCACTCCCTTCCTTACTTCTCTATGCCCTTCTAAACTGACCAGTTGGGGATGAGAAGGGTTACTTTTTAACACTTGAATAACTGACATCAATAACTGTAATTTTCCCTTGGGGATTAATAAAAGTATATCTTCTTCTTTTTAAAGTTAGGTCCCATACTGCTGCGATTGTGTTTGATAAAATGAACAACAATGACAATTTAGCTGTTTTTAGACCTAAAACGTAAGCGTTTGGCTTCAGGCTGCTGCTCTCGGAAGCATATGTGTACAGTTATGGAAATCAGTCTTTTACATAATGAAATTCTATGTAAAGTGGAAATTTTGTGTGCTAATATCAAAACATTCTATCCTTAGGGGACGAAGTGATACACTAGTGGACAAAGTTGATGATCTTGCGTAAAGCTTCTCTAAGGGGTGACACACACACACACACACACACACACACACACACACACACACACACACACACACACACACACACACACACACACACACACACACACACAAGTCAACCTGAATACAACTCACAGGTGGGACTAAATCAGTGTTCATGTGTGACCAAAATGGACACAGATCCACAGGGGAGCATGTTAGTACATTTTATGATGATTTTCTTTTTTTTAGATTTTAAATAAAATTGTGTCTGTCAACATGAAGCTCAGCCATCAGTGAACTTTACTGCAAGACTTTGGACTGCATTGATTTGTCTCGCTAAAATCCAAACAATTGGAGATCAAAATGGTTTAAAGACATTCACATTTTTAATCTAATCCTAATAACTGAATTTGAAAATACAAGGTGCATGCATCGGGGTTATGAATGTGCAGTTCTCTACTTCTTTCCTCTGATTTCGACTTTCTTCTCAATGGAACAGGCTTTGTTCGGTTTATTTGATGGAAATGATGATGGGCAGATGGCGGCATTTACTTTTCATTTCAGTCATCCAGATCAGTCAGTTTGAAAAACAACATTTTTCAGTAATTTAATTTACTTTTTCATAGAAAACAGACAAACTCCAAAACATGCTGACAGACATAGACAGCCCTGAAAATGGATGTATCAAGAGAACCTGACCTTATGATGTTGTTATGGCCAACATGTCCGCATACATGTGCCTTCTTGTAGTTTTTTGCCACATGTCAAATGTTAAGTCCATAATTCACTTCTAGTTGGTCTCCAGGAACTCCTCCATTTTTCATTAAGAAAAATGTCTTACATTTGCCTACTAGATCTTTGTCTGTCTTCTCCAGCTGCTTGATAACTTTGTCTGGTGTCTGGCAGTAGATTTTATTTTGTCTGCTAAAAGCGTCTATCGCTGGAAACTGGGTTGATGAGAGTGGTTAAGACCGAACCATACTGTAAATGTTGATTAATGGAGCTTTAATTACAATGCAAATTTTATACAATGCAATGTAATGGGGACGTGCAAAATATTAAACTACAAGTAACCATAGCAACAATACTAGTCAATTACAAACTAATGATTGGTTAGGTCAGGTTAGGTTAGCATGGTTGGATACTTGGACTTCCTGTTGCTCTGGTCTTTCCTGTTGCTCTGGTCTAAAATCATCTGGCCAAAGGACTACAGTTGAAAATTAGCCGGCTGGCTAACACTGGCACATTTACAGAAATGTTGATTAATGTGTGTTGTCCTTTATAAATAAAGATTAAGAAATAAAGAATAAGGATATCTAATTAACTCTGAAGGACCATGGTTGCACATACATACATACCTACATTGACAAGATTGTCAGTTTAGTTTACAGGTTTTTTTTCGATTGCTAAACGACACTGGTCACAACTGAAACCACATGTGCAAAACTCTAACTACAGTCTGCATTACCAACAGTCACCTGAGCTTAAACAGTTCACATCACCTGCAAAACTCATTCCAAGCAACACAACCCTTCACACACGTCTCAAAACAGGCTCAGTGCAACCAAACACTATGAACAATCCTCACTGAGATAACACACACTGTCACTCAGAACACAAGGTACACCAGACTGAATGGAAATCCTCAGTTTGCTTACCTACACTATGTTACTGTAATAGATTCAGATAATAGTTCAGAAGTTTTACAAGTTTTTCACCTCCATTACTTTGTGAAAAACAGTAAGTGCACAGTTTTACTATAGTAAAGGAAGTGTTTTTCACATTTTTTTTAACTGTGTATGTAACCTCAGACATCTTACCTGGACATATTGGTATCTTATTTATTTTTATATAAATTTAAAACAAAAAGTAAGGAAATTTGTGTTTGGTGGATTATTTCTCTGTGGTAACAATGCCTTTTGGCAATAAATCTTACACCATTGGAAAGCCTGTTTAGTTCCCTTTCAAATGGTGCCCCATTTGTAAAGAACATGCATTTGTGGGATGAGCAGCAGCGCAGAGTATGTGGGTTGCGCCCATGAAACATTTGCCAAATCTTCTCTGCCATTGCCAAACAGGTTATTTTGCTGTTGCTATTGACACTTGTTTTGAGCTTCTGGTACCCCCAGGTGCTGGCAATCAGGTGCCTGATTGGCACTCTATCCTCCAAGATGACAACGCTCACCCCCAAAGGGCGGCGTTTATCAGAGACTACCTCCAGAATGTGGGAGTGGAGAGGATGGAATGGCCTGCCAGCAGTCCTGACCTCAATCCCAATTAACACTTGTGGGATCTGCTTGGGCGTGCTGTTCGTGTCAGAGTGACCAACACAACCACGTTGGCTGACTTGCGACAAATGCTGGTTGAAGAATGGGATGCCATCCCACAGCAGTGTGTGACCAAGCTGGTGACCAGCAGAGGAGGTGCCAGGCTGTTGTGGCTGTGTATGGTTCTTCCACACGCTACTGAGGCTCCTGTTTGTGAAATGAATATTGTTAAATTGCCAATATGTCTTGTCTCTTCAAACTTCAATTATCCAATCCACCAAACACCAAACGAGTCAATGGCAGAATAAGCTGTTTGGCATTGGCAGAGAAGATTTGGCAAATTTTTCATGGGCGCAACCCACATACTCAGCGCTGCTGCTCATCCCACAAATGCATGTTCCTTACAAATGGGGCACCATTTGAAAGGGAACTAAGCAGGCTTTCCAACGGTATAAGATTTATTGCCAAAAAGCATTGTTACCACTTATAAATAATCCACCAAACACAAATTTCCTTAATTTTTGTTTTACTTTTAAGTTTTTTTTATTTATATATATATATATATATATATATATATATATATATATATATATATATATATATATATATATATATATATATATATATTGTGTGTGTGTGTGTGTATATGTATGTATGTATGTGTTCACTAACAATTCTAAAACAAGACACCTGCTTAGGCTTTCAGCTAAAATTGCAATCAGCAGTGTTTGAAATGCACCAGGCTGAAATCCAATCTGTTTTGAATGTGTGGTTAACCGTTTTGACAGCAGTGTGTTAGCATTTGAACAACGCAATCACAATATGTATCACAATACACAATCACTACACATTCGCAACTTGAGTAGAGTCTCGGCCGGTGTCTTGATGTCCAAGCCAGCAGCAAGAAGCCACAGTTGGTTCCTTTCTGGATCTCCCAATGGAATTTTGTGGAAACTTTGTCGTGCCCATCTGTTTGATTAATTTTTTACAATTTCTAAATGCACACTGAAACACCATGTTGCCAGTCCTTAGTTTCCAATCCAATGCTTCAATACCAGTGTCCTAGGCTACTACTAGGTGTCCTGACTGTAGTGCACTTCTCTGTTTACTTTTTGGCGCAGTACTACTAACCGGAGCAAAGTAAAATTCCGCCGCTGCTTAGAAACTAGTCCCTCAAAATGTAATGCGATCATTGAGATGCAAGGGTAGTTTTATTTCGAACATTATTCTATCAACAGACATTTACATCGATAATCTTGCGTTATAATTTATTTGCCCCGGGTGTACTGTGGAGTGGGTAAGTTTTTAATGGCAAGCTAGCGGTTACTGTTGACTTGCGCTAGCCTAGCACCAGCGAACTCTGCAACTGGAAAGACTGGATATAAAGTGTTGAAAACGGTCTCCACTGATAAATAACACACTGGCTAACTTGGAAATGAGATCCTATGTCCAAAATTCTGAACCACCCCTTTAAAGTCATGGTATAAGTGTATAGAGTTTTGAAAACTGTGTTCAAGCAATGAAAAACGAACTAGAGTATGGTTCACATGAGCTGCTGCTGTGCAGACTTTAGTTAGAGTTTTGCACTTGTGTCTCCAGTTGTGCGCGCTGTCATTAAGCAATCGAAAAAATTTGTTAATCACTAGTCTGACTCACCGGATGTAGACTCACCGGATGTAGACTGTTGGTATAAAGCCTGCCATTGGCTGTCTATAGCCGCTATCTCCACTATCTCTTCAGTTTATTTTTTTCAAGAAAGTTTCAAAGTTGTTTCTGTCACATATACCAGAACAGAATCAATAAAAAATAAACCGTTTACAGTATTATTTGTTATTTGGGTTTGCTCCTAATTGTCTGTGCTAGATCGTGTGGCATTATCATCATGGCAACTGGGCTCAAAGAGGAACAGATAAACAAGTGTGTTTGTGTTGTGTCCCACTGCTTACTGCTTGTTTGTTTTTATGTTGCTGCCTCAGCTCTTCTTGCAGTTTCTCAAATTATTGCACTGCGTTTTGTCTGGCTGACTTACATATGATTAGATAAAACAGCACACGTTGCTCAGGCACATGCATGGAATATAGCACACACACACACACACACACACACACACACACACACACACACACACACACACACACACACACACACACAAAAACAAAAAAAAAAAACGTGTGTTTACATTTGCATATATGTTATAGTCTCAGTACAGCCGCTGCCATAGCAAGACTAATAATCCCTTGCTAGATGTGCCTCGGTGAGTGACCTTGCATTGCTCGGATTCCTTTGTTTAAGTAAGCAGGGCCCCCACCAGAGACTTTACTGGCTATAATGCAAGGCATTGGCTCTGCAAATGCCTGTTTTTATTATGTGCCGACTGAATGATGTGACAAATGTCTCTAAGGCTATTGATTCCTTGGCCCAATAAACAACTTATAATGTTGCGGTACAATAGTGTGTCATTAGCTGACCTTGATGAGATTTTGCGTTTACTTTTGTTTGCTATCATACCATCTGCAGCTTTTTAATTTTAAGTGAACGGTAACACATAAGAAAATGTGTTCCAGCTAGTCTTAAAAGCTTATAATGACAATCCTGCTCAAATCAAATCCATGCTTTTTGTTTACAGCAGGTTTTTATTGTTCACCACCTCTTGGGAGCATTACGAGAATGGTGTGATTATCTTAAATGCGTCACGGATTTACTATAGTATGAGTGTCCAACAGAAAATCTTGGTATGAATGAAATCAGTGGCATACGAATTATATTGGCCTGTGGCATACCTGGTCAGTCTGTAACTTTCGCAACTGCTCTCTCCTACACTGTATTATTGATACAGTTTCCAGGAATGTTAAGCCAAAACAAACACTCAAAACATCATTCAAAACTGAAATCATCATCATAGTTGGTTACACTGAAAACAAAATCCTAGCACACTAAGTACTGTCTGTTTAACGAATGCATAGGGTGTTGCCTCTACACTAAAAGGAACATACACTACACTTTAAATCAAGTTTTACCACAACATAAAACTATAAAACGCAGTGTCTACAGTTAGAGAAACTTTATCCTGTGTCTTATTATCTCTCACATGTCTGTCTATTCACAGCCATTTCTTCAAGCTCAATGGGTAAATCTGTCCACTTGGTTGTCTTGTGACTTGTTTGCAAAGTGGATTTGAGCTTTTTCATGTAATAGCCTCACTGCTTTCTAAAACCTGAGGAAGAAAGGATTCCTTTCATGCTGTCTGCTGCACTTTGATTTTCAATCAGATTATTGCCTGAGATAGCAGAAACAAATTCAATGTTGTTTTTATAAAATGCACACAAATGCACATACGTGGGAAAACCATTCATCTCTAAAGTGTTTGTCTGGCTTGTGTCAAAGTAAAACAGACGTTTTACAAATGCTGAACCAGCTCTGAGAATAAATTACACTTTTTCTTGTCCAACTACAGGGTGTCGACCAAAAGCAAAGCACCATCCCCACCAGGACTGAAAAGGCTGGATTCCCCAGGTTTCTCCCAGTGGTACCCAGGAAACCCTCATTTAACCATGGACCAGAAGGAGAACCTTATTGATAAAGACCTCTCTCTGGTTGTGGTTCTGCCAGGCGGAGTAGAAGAAATGACCACAGTCCATGGAAGGTACAGTTCGCGCACTGTAATGCAATTTGAGCGAGGAGACCATTGTTCATACTGAACATTTCAATATCACATTAAACGCTACATCATGATGTCAGATTACGTCATCACATAAAGTGCAGTTCCAGTCAGACTGAGTCAGATAGGTGGAGTAGCTGAATGTGTGGTTTTAGTTCATATTTGTACTAGAAGCATAATTGATTGCATTTCTTTATTTTTGTTCTATCTCCAAATGATGTGAGTAAAGAACTCCGAAGATTCTCTAGACTGCTTGCTGTGGTGCAGTAAGAACACGCAGATCTTACAGTTTTTTAGAATAAGGTCTGTGTGTCCTTCTATGAGTCTGCTCACTCACACAGCTCAGACTTTCCATCAACAGAGTTGACTTAAGATATCATTATCTTTCTCACAGTTTACAAACATTCTTTCCTGGGTGTCTTTTGCACCTTGGCCTCTTGAGAAATGACTAAAACTAATCCAATATGAAAGGATTAAGCACTGAATTCTTTATCTTCTTTTCTTATTCTAAATCTGTTCTAAGTGCCCCCACAACAAAGTTAATGCTTTATTTTGAGGGTTAAGTTTAAGGCATTATGTTTAAATTGTATGATCAGTGTCGGAGAGCTCCATGCGACTCCTGTTGCTAAGTACTGCAACTTACTGTAAATTTGCTTTGTATTGTTTCCACACATTCTGCACAGCTTCTTTAAATTTAAACTTTTATATTGTGTATAATAGGTTTATTTCTCTCAACAGTTAGACCTTCAATGATGAGTCAATTAATCTATTAATGATGCCAAAGCACACATTTTTTTCTCGATTTCAAAATTGCTTCGATCAGAATGTGTTTTGCATTGTGTAACTGGCACTTAACCTTATTTCATCACGTCTCCCTTTTTATGCCAAACAAATTCAACACATTTTTTTTTTCCTGTCCATCTTTTTTAGCAAACCTCTAATGGATCTATTAGTGACGCTTTGTGCAAAGTATCACTTGAACCCATCGAGCCACACCTTAGAACTGGTCACACCCAACAAGAACAACAGCAAACTCAAGCCCAATGCTCTCATAGGAACTTTAAATGCAGAGAAGATCATACTTAAACCTAAAGGGGAGGATAAAAACAAGAAGACATGTCCTCAGATGCCTGAGGTACATTAAACACATGACACCATGCTTGTACATGCAGTAAACACCTTTATTTGTTTGTGGTAAAAGTAAAAAGATTTCATCAAATCAAGTGGCACATTTTATCTTCTCCAGGCAACTGTACGGATGGTGATAAACTACAGAGGGACCCAGAAAACTATACTACGAGTCAGTCCTCGAGTTCCCCTGGCTGAACACTTACCAGCCATCTGTGAGAAATGTGAATTTGACATGGAGACCACAGTTCTGTTGAGAGATGTCCAATCACTGGCCCCTTTGGACTTGTCCAGCTCTCTTAATGATTATGCAATAAGGGAGGTTTATGCAAAAGATACTAAAGGTAAGTACTAATTTATAAAAAAAAAAATCAAACCTTGCTGCTATGCGGGAGATTTTTGCATATTAAACATTCAGTGTTTGTCATACTGTACCTCATCAGCTCGCGGTGTGTTATTGTTGTATATCCCACTTGTTCTGCACTAAATCTCATGCTTGTTGACCTTGCAGGACAACCTGCTTCTCCTGTGTGTCCAGCCTCACCAACACATGCAGGTATTTTAGTTTGTAAACTGTATGATTGCTATCAACAGAGCTGTCATATTTCTGACCAATGTTATCTTACAACTGTGTTTATTTTTTTCAGGAACAGTAATGCCGGGCAAAGATAAAAATCAGAAAGAGAAAGAAAACAAAGGCCTTTTCAGCAAGTTTAGAAAAAGCAAGAAGAAATCTGACCAGGTAATGCAGTGTGTTTTAATGTACTGATTATGCAAAGATACAGCTGTATCAGAAGGTAACTTTCAATGTTCAGAGGGAGGTTTGTTGACTTTGGTTTGCCATTGGTTGACATGCACTATGTTGTTTGGGAACAGGCCTCTTATCATGTTCCGATTGGATGTTTGTTCTTTAAAGGCAACGACAGCCAGTGCCCCAGCTTCTCCTGTGCTTATGAGCAAGCCTCGACCTCTCAGCATGGCATTACCTAGCTCAAACTCGTCTCCGCTCAGCTCCCGAACACTACCCACCGATGTGCCAAAGAAGAGACGTGCACCCCAGCCCCCAATCCTTGTGTCTCAGAGCTGCCCCTCGGACCTCAGCACTCGCCGGAGACTCAACTCTGAACCTACTGCCCAACTGGACAGTGACCACGTGAGTGAATATTAAGACAGAAGCTCTGACATCTCAGCATCGCTCTGAAGACTTATGGTAGAATGACAGCCATGTGATTTCTGTGTTTAAGCACATTGATTATATTACTTAATTAGATCTTATTATGTACCATAGATGGCTGGTTTAAGTCGCGGGTCCTCAGCAGAGTCTTCACTGAAGAGAACCAAACGCAAAGCTCCTCCACCACCCACATCCCCTAGTGCTGTTGTCCCAGAAACGGTTCTTTTGATGAAAATGTGCAAGGTTTGTCTTACATTTACGTTGTAATTTTCATGATCACTCAGTGGGGCTGCAAGGTTCTTTTCATACATCAGGATTATTCCACTGCTGCTTTGAAAATAAAATATCGCCTGTTCTGTGATGTTTTGTCATGTGTACTTTGGCCTTCAAAGATAAAGACAGGTATTTTCGAACTGTGCAGCCTAAGCCTACAATTTATATTTGATTTGACTATCGTGCCTCCTAGTGGCCATTATTGAACATTTTAAACACTTTCTATAGCCCTGTTAAGATACATGAACATGGAAACTACAGTATATGGTGGTCAGAGGATGGAAAATTATTCATCTAATTATGAACTCTGCATATTCTGCTTCACTTAAGGATTTGTGCGGCACTAGTTCTGCTTTATGTAGTGTTTTAGCTCTTGAGCTTCGTCTGCCTGCTTTTCTGGTCTCTATGCTCTACCTCTTTTATCTACCTGTGTTAACATTCCTTGAGGCAGGCCTTTAAGCATTTTGTCTCCTCTTTCAAAGCATACACTCACTTTTATCTACTCAAGAAATGTCTTTGTAAAAATGAAAACCACAAACAAATGTATGCTGAGTCATTTTTGCTACATTCCAGAAAATTGTAGGTTCTGAATTCCCTGGTAGTATAATTATCTTGCTTTGACATACTTTCCTGTGATTGTGTAGACACATCTGACGCTCACTGTATTGTCCTGTGAGGGAAGCTCCACCCATCCTGTATACAATTATGAGCTAAAACAAAGAATATTTTTCCAACAAAAATTAACTGAGGTCTGATCCACAAACATAGGGGATTTATTGTGGCTTACATTACTGAAGTGATAAAGATAAGAGAAGACTAACAGCCTTATATAAAATTGGGTTGTCGGTCATGCGTTTAGTTGCAATTTTAATTTGCCGAGGTTTTGACATCTCTGCCGCCACACTGATACATCGGAGGTAAATGGAAGTGTGCTTGAAGCGCTCAGAGTATTGAAATTACATTCCAAAAACAATATCCTTGTTACTGTGGACAGTCCACAGTAGAAAATACTAAAAACTATCCAAGGTCTTGGTTTTCCTAAGTAATCAGGATAGTGTGTCTGTTGAGGTTCTCAACTGGTTTTAGCACCACAAACAAAAATTAACTTTACTCAAAGTGTATTCTGATTAGACATTGCACAAACTAGTGTCCTGTATATTCCACACCCCATAACGATAGCAATTTTCTTTCTGTCTCTGCGTCTTCCTTTTTTTGTTTTCTTTATATATTTTTACTTTTACTGTGTTCAGAAAACCTCACAACTCTTTTATTTCCCCATAGTCCCTTGACTAGTGGCATACCTCTCAGACTTCATCAATAGAAAATGTAATCCCAGACTTTTTACGACTGCTGTCTACATGTATACACCACCATTTCCGTCCTCCCATTGCTCCTACTTTTCAAACACTTAAGTTCACAGAAAAGATCACTTCCTCTGCTGTTTCCCCAACAGCCCAGAGCTGCTCAGTAGAGCGAGACATCAGAGGCTGAGAACAGTGAGAAGCTTGAGTTTTGTTTAAGTGGCCTTGCAATACCTTTTGCTCTCTGCTCCTCTGTGATGCACTTCCTTTGGGTGCTAAATTAAGAACTAGACAAGGGAGACTGAGATGTAAAAGATTATTAAGTGGAATTTATTCATCAGAATAAGCTTCTTTTATTGAAAAAGGCTGAACGTCTGTACCTATGAGTACTAGAGTACTCTGATAGTAGATAAATACAGTTGAAGGCTTGGTTTCTGGTGGTGTAAAAACAATTGCTAAAATAAATTAAAAATAATGACTTAAAAGCAGTTAAAGGACTTTTTTAATTTTTATTTTCATACTATTTCTAAAAGTTGCATTAACAATTATGAATGCATTACATTCCTTTGGAAAAAAGATATAATGTGATGTTGGACGCTTCACTGATCACCAAGCAACATTTTACTTAAGATGCCATGTACGGTAAATGTGAATGATTTTACATGACTTCTTTATGATGTTGTTTACAGGGGGTGCAGCTGCTAACACACTGGAAGAGATTATGGAGCAAGAGGAGACCACTGCATCTGTAATGTCTGCAACTGCTAGTGATACCCAGGGAGAGGACAGCAGCCTCAACATGTCTGCTGATACTTCATTCCATTCCCCGTCCCCAGAGACTGACAAACTGAGCACAGTGTCCATGGAGGGAAATGGGGAAGATCAGTCTTGTGATCTGTCCTCAGATGGCAAGTACGAACTCTAGTATGACTTCTCCACCCTCAGACATGTTTAAACATTGGTATTAGCAATACTTTGAATTCTCTCTTTGCTTGACTTTTATAGACAACTGCAGAGCACAGTGAAAGATTCTGCAACTCTGAGTGATGTAAGGACAACTGATGGCACAGACTCCTCTGAACTTGCAGATACTGGTGGGTTTGCACTTGGATTATAGTGATATTGTTCATATCTGTGCTGTGGATATCTTGCACCTAGTAATGTATTTCTTGAATTTGCCGTACTATGCCAAAGTTCAAGTGTTTTTGCTTGTCAAAGTCAACACACCTGTCTCACAATACAAATTGTCTTTTCTGTACAGATAGTGCTCCATGTCCAGTTGAAAATGTAAGCCAACACCCAATCTGTGAAGAGTCTACACCTCAGAGTGTCCAAAGTGATTACAGTACTGTACCCAGCAGCCTCCCTCCGCCTGTGATGCAAGATGCAAAAGCACAGGCCTCTGTTCAGGCAAACACTGAAACCCTCGCGGGAGCAGACTGACAGGTTGAAGAGCCTGGTGGCCACCAGCACATCACGCCCCCACTGGAGAGGATGCTCAAGTGCAAACAGATTTCACACCACTACCTGTGCCTCCACAACAACACATTGACAAAGTCCCTTCCTCAGCTAATGCGCCTGCCTTTGAATCATCGGGAAATAAAGATACAGCCACTGCAACGGAGGAAGTGGACCCGCCTGATCTCAAACATGCCTTATGTCACACCTCGGAGACCTTATCATGCCAAGACTCAACACCAAGTGCTCTTGCCACAACAAAGGCACCATCTATTTATGCCACAAACTCTGAGCCAAAGCCCAAGCCTTCCAACGAGCTGACAAGGGACTACATCCCAAAGGTGGGGATGACAACGTATACTATCGTGCCTCAGAAATCTCTGGAGAAACTGAGATATTTTGAAGTTGCACTGACACTGGAGCTGCCTCCTGAAGCTCCAGAAGAGGGCCTTAATATTGGTTCTCTTCAGTTGGAGGAAAGCACAGCACCGAGGGGACAGACGGAGGTCTCAAAGGAAAAAAGTGAGCTGCACTCTACTACACCCAGGGAAGACTTACTGACTAGCACTGCTACTACTCATAACACTGTTAATGGAAGTACACCTGAATTCATTGATTCCTTGTCACCAAAATGTTTACCTAAAGCAGATGACAAGATCTCATCCTCGGCTAATGGGACATCTGAAGGAGGTTCACCAGCAGAGATAAAGGAGATGAAAATTCCACCCGCAACTAAACCTAAGCCTGGTTCTTTCCGCTTGGCTCAGCACAAAAAAACACCTGGGTATTATGTAACCTCAGCAGCAGAAAAGAATCTCAGCGCTAGTCCTGGTTCTGGCCAGAGGGAGGCTCAGGGAAGTGCAGAGAGAGCAAAGTTACCACCCCCTCCTCTACCACCTCCTGTGCAATGTCAAGAGGAGACAACAGGGGCCGCTAATTTTGCGCTGAGCCCTCCTAAAAGGGATGACAAGAATGTAGCCATCATGCAAATGAGTAGGCAAAGTAGTTTGCCATCTAAAGAGCCAAGCACAGGGTTAAGCTTGGAAAAATAAGAGGGCGTTATGCGCCCCTAGGCCCTATTCTCCTGCAACCCCATCGCCGCCCAGGCAGTGTCCTCTGCTGTGAAAAGGGAGCCAGTCCCTATCCCATTGGCCCAAATTACGCCCAAGTCTCCTCAGTCGCCAGTTTCACCACCCTTCTCCCCAATCAAAAGTCGCTCTTCAGTCATAGAGTTAGAAGGATTATCTGAACACAAGGTGAGTTCTAATAACACAGCATACTTACATTTAAATATCTAAATAAAGATGAAAGCAGCAAAGAGCTAGTTTCTACTCATGTAGAAACCACTGTCACTGGACATAGCTTTTTTTATATACTTCAACTCCTACACAGAAATATTAATGCTTAAGTAGAAGAGCCCTTTGCACTGCTGAGCAAAGCGTGTGTCTCTTAAAAGAGTAACATAGAAGTGGAAAAGAATGTGACTTATCCCATTACTGCTTTGGTTTGTTTGAAACCACTCTTTGCAATGGTGGGGGCTTCCTTTTTATGCTGTATCAGCAATTTACACTGTCACTCTCATGAACATAAAAAAATCTTATAAGTAGCAGAATTTATAATAGTTTCTGTGATCTATTGAGTTGAATCAGCCCAGGATTTAATATAAACTTTAAAAGAGACTTAGGATTGGGCCTGTTTTTACCTATTTGAAATACTATCATGATGTTGAAAGACCAAAATTCAATTATTACAATTACAATTTAATTATTTCTGCAGAGATTCCACACAGAATAGACTGAGTGATGAAGGCTGTATACCCCATAACCCATTGCTATCTGAGCTTTAGATCCATAAAGTCAATAGAACTTGCAGTTGTGACTCTACACTACATTATAATCCAGTGAAATATAGAATTAGATTTTCTGTACAATTTATTATTTTATGGAAAACCTGTATTACTGGTATAAATTGTACAGTAAAGATTTTGGCCTTTTTACATTCATTATAAAAATAGACATCAATAGTTAATGATAGACCAGCATCAGCCCTGCACTTAATAGGCTCTTTTGACCTGTAGAAATACTGTATTTACTTTTGTTGGACTCAATATAGTTGTTTTATAGACTTTAAAAATACGTATTAAAAGGTACTACAGTCTTGCTTCTTTTTGTCTTTTTATGTTGTCTGACACAGAAGTCTTCAGTGATCACATAAATTGGTGTCTCTTTTTAACATTGTAGGATGGTGAAATTAGAAAGGATGGTGACAAAGACTCCACTCTGCAGGGAGGAGAGGGTGAACCACCATCTTTTACTGGGTTTTGTTCAAATGGAAGGAGAGAGCAGTCCATAGCAGTGCCTGAATTCTTCTGATGAAACAACATCTACTGTAGGCAAAATCAAACACACATTTCAATATGATATAAAAATCATGCATAAATCATGCATAAACCTTTGTATTTTTTTCTTCCAGGAGGATCTTATCCTGTCTACTTTGAGCTCTCCAGAGGTTTTTTATCACATGACACAGTCTTTTATTTTACCTCTTCGGTAGTCTCCAACAGTGTACATAAAATGATGTATTTTGATAATTAATAATTGCTGTATTTTTTTTATTTTCTCACATCATTAAATACCCCAATATCCCTGGTGCTGACCTGCATATTTTAATGTTCTCTCTTCTTTATTTTGTGTGATGATTATCTTGCATTTAATGCATTAGCCTACTGTTGTGAGTGAACAAGAACGGTAAATGGGAACAATTCTATAAATTATTAGAAAATGTATTATCTGAATAATACTGGATGTGTAGGACAGACCTGACCTATGGTACTTACTAGATGCTCCTTTAGATTATACATCAAATCTATATTTAAATATTGCAGAGTTTTGATTAAGCTATGCAGAAATACACTGATGTGCACATCACACATGTTCTTGTCAAGCAGTGTTGTTATGAATAAAGCTTTTATCATTTCAGTTTCCTTTAATTATTTGCCTTCATTGAGTGCATAAATGATGCAGACTGTATGTATTGTTGTTGGCGGCTGCTGTTGCATACACTGCTGAACTCCGATCCCGTTGAAAACAGCCTGTTATTCACAGGTAAAACGTGATCACAGTGTGCGACGTAGGGCACGCTACAGTAGAACACCTGTGCTACACGTGTGAACAGTTCATTCCGTACAGGAGCAGCGGTATGAAGACTCCGCTTGAGGCGCAAGGTAAGAACAGCTGTATAAAAGAAGAAGAAAAACAGTCCAAATTTCAAACTGGTATTATTTATTCGGTTCAACCTGGCGTAGATGGAGCATGAGGAAGGACTGCTGTAACGGAGCACCGTGCATTTTCAGTCTTTTGTTGTTGAACCTTTACCTTCGTATTTATTTTATTGAATTGCAGGATTCTAATTTGTAATGAAAATTATGAACCTACTATGAACAATTCTCGCAAAATGTAACGTTAAGAACGTCGATAATGTTTTGAAGGGACAGTTGCGTTAACTAAGCTTTCCCTTTTGCATTTCTCAACTGTTCGGACAAAACTTAGCAAACAGTTCTCATCAAGGTCGAGCTTTCTGCCACACGTTTCTAAATAGGCCTAACATATACGAATATGCAGACGTCCCCGACATTTACAGGCTATTATCAAAGCATCTATCTTTCAAAAGTAAAGCTAATTTAATGTTAACCTCGTCCAACTGTTCTCAATTATTCAAATACCTTGACATGTCTATGCTAGTTGAAACATAGCTCACTGTAACAGCGTCCACCAAAGTGTTGAATTCGAGACCGTCAGTGTTTACAGTATAACGTCAGTTAACGTAAACGTTTGCTCAGGTGCATAAATGCAAGGACTTTTGTGTTGCAACGTTTAACTTAATTTAAACGAATAACAAAATATGTTACTTTTAACATTCCATGTAAAATACAGATGATTAAGTAGGCTGCTATCACACCCTATAATTAACATACATTTATTTAATTGTACAAAATAATTTACCTCATGTAGTTCTAAAACGGTTCCTAATTGCAGTCAGTTGCAAAACCATGAATTAAATTTACAATTTCCATAGAAATGGCATTGACTGAACCCTCCCTATTAAATTCATACATTAGAACAGAGTTTTCTGTTATTTCAGCACTTCACTGACAAGAGGACATTGTGCTAAGTATGTCATTGAAAAGAGAACTATCTCATTTTCAAATTAGATGCCATGTCACCAAGGGGCCTGCACCAAAACTAATGCTATTCTTTAAAAAAAAATAAAATAAAGAAAACGCACATTGGTACTGTATCACAATAGCTTCTTTGGACATTTTCAGCATTATAAGGCAACTTGCTGGAAATCAGTCAGTTGTCCTTCCTTCTCAACAACTTTGCCATGCCAGAAATGATGCAATGAATTCAAGTGAGGACTGACCGCTAGACAGCAGGAACTCAGAATACACACAATAATTATTCTTGCAAGTGGTGATAAGTGACCTGATCACTGCTGTCTCGAGTTATGAATGGGCTAGTGAGGATTTTGGCTGTAAAGAAGCTGCTGCAGCACAAGTGTTAATCCAACCACCCTCTCCCTGTAGTTTCCAACAGCTGCTATGCTTCACTCCATTGCATTCCACATTGGCCAACCGAAAGAGTGCACAACTGTAGTAACCTTTACATTTCATTAGATGGACATAGTGCATCAAACTGAACTGGACAGCTGTAGCTTGACTTAAACTCATGATGATCTTTAGCAGGAAAGATTTTCTCTGAGTGACACTACTCTGATCATTTGGTGGACCCACACAGCACACAACTTTTCATTCTCTTGAAGCCACAGAAACAACGTAAACAATGCAACAGTTGAACAATGCCTATCTAGTACTGAAGAGCTGTCCAGAGTGAGACATTTCTGCTTGCAATTGTGATGTTTGCCGCCAGAATGACCATTGTCGCCAGAATGACCAGAACCATACAAAAATCCTGTCAGCAGTTCCACCTTCCTCCACTGTTGCCAATTTTCGACCACCGCAAACCTAGTTCTAGTGCTGGTTCGCTGTTGGGTTAACTTGCAAACCTTCTCAGAACCTGTTTGCTTTTCCACAGCCTAGAGAGCCACATTATCTGAGGCTCATCAAGCCAATGAGAGGGGAGCCACACATGCTTGGTCAACCCCTCCTGCTATGGCTCAGCACTCCTTCTTTGTAGGTTGAGAACACCCCCAGGAGGAGAGAAGGTGGTAATGGGATCCTATAGACTTTGGCGGAGGCCAGGGAAAGAATCAGTCACAGGGTGCTCTGGGGGAGCTGGCTAAATGGTGGGAATGATTGGAAGCCAGATAGGGAAAGCATAGACTGCAGCAAATGTCCTGTGCTGATTTTTCTTCAAAAGCAGGTCGGATGGGAAAAGTTAGAGGAGCCCAACGGTAAGTGCTGTTTTAGAGGTCTTCTTTAAAATGCTGAAAAAGCTGGTTTCTGAGAGAGATGGATTCTCTAAACAGTCCTTTATTGTACCAATTGAGCACCAAGGATATCTTGGTGGAAGGCAGTTAAGCATCATGTGCCATAACATAGCCTATGGGCAGGTGAGGTTGTTCCTCTTCACCAGATCTAACCTCCTAGCTGATACAGAGGTCTTGCTTTTTGTTACAGCCGTGATAGGGACACACCCAGCAGCTGCAGGTTGTTGGCAACCATTGCCAACTTGATCGCAAGGTGGAAAAGTTTTCACCATCTCCTTGCCGCCTTGTCCATGCTCTGCTGATGGCTGCCTTGCAGGATGGCCTTAGCAAAAGTAGGGAGGTGTCTCCTAAACTGGAGTAGGCCTAGAGTGTTTAGGCATTAATGAGTTACTACCCCAACTTTTTTTATTAAGGAACAGTGGACATTTATCTTTACTACAAACACCTTAAAATCCGGCAATCAGCACTCTGTCATGCCAACAAACTAAGTTGGTGCTGTGGCACTGAAAGTAGAGCTGATAAGGGTCATTGCAGCAGCATGGCCTCATTAAAACAATTAGTCTGTGTCAATGATGTCATTGACATAGACAATGGGGCAAAAACAACACCTGTTTTAAAAAAATACAGATCAGATAATATCAAATAAAATATAAAATTATTTTAAAACATAATTTGTGCATCATTTAAAGGCAAAATAATATAACTTAATGATTAATCATTATCTAAAAAAACTATTTGTAAACTTAAGACCAAAATGCATTACAGTAGAAATAAGTCATAATTAAACCATATCTAGGTGGTCTATATACAGTATATTAGCCATGACCTGACAACTTTCAGGGTTCTTTTTGCACTGCATTATACTATAGCATGTGTGCACAAGAGCAAACAAGGAGGCGGAAACAATGCCCCATGTTGTAAGTAAATGATGGTGTAAAGGACAATCAGTCATCAGACCTCAATATGACGGAATGAATGTTGTAGTTTGTAGTAAAAAACTATTGTAGTAAAAGATTATAACAGAGATACAGTATCTGCCTGTTTGTCAGACAGAATGTCCGAAGCATAAATTGATGGTGCAACTATTTTACACTTTTGTAAAAAACTGTCTGAGTTATCTGAAACGCTCTTATATAGACCCTAAAATACGATAGATTTGACATTCAGTCTAGACCAATGTAATTAGCATTTGCATTAACTGATACCAAAAGAATGTGTTCTGGGCTTTGTGTTATTTCTGGCCCTCTCATGCTGCCTGGGGTTTCTTGTCCTTGTATCAGTCCACTGTTGGACCCCTTCACGGAACCATTTGTCTACCCCCATCTCCTACTGCTCTATGCTCTCCAAAAACCAACCTCAAGACACAAAATACTGACACTGCTGGTTTCATCTCTTAAGACGGAGATGCACTTGCATATTGATGGGCAGAGTTGTCTGATGATCAACTGTTATCTTGTGTTCATGGTATGCTTTTATGTGCACATAATAGTACTCAGCTTTAAAGGTAACCCAATCCATATAGAGCTGTGTTATTGTGGCAGATGCTATGGTAACTACATGGCGGAGAGAGTGGATTAATGGAGACAGAAAGACACATGTCATACAGATTGCTCTGATTTCCATCTCCTAGCAAGAGATTTCCCAGCTACAAACTTTTTTACTTTCAGAATAAAGCTTAACCACACAAAAGATGCACATTCAGGTAGGTGTGGGTGATTTGGGATATAAAATTACCTACAATAGAAAAATGTCTATCGCATGTATTTATTTTGGTATAATTTCTATGTCGAAAAAGGGCGGTTGAACTACGTTGCAATACTTACCTTATTTGGACGATGCTTTACATTCTGATCCCTGCAGGTTATGTTCATTTTGCACTAAAGTTCTTAATAAAATGAGAAATGACTCACTACTTTTCATCTGCCAAATATTTAATTCATACAGGAATGTGTACAAAATAGGCTTTACCATGTGGTTATTTCATTATTATTTACTCATGACTATTACTTCATGACTATTTATTTATAGAATTACCAGAAAACATGCTATATCTTAATATATATCGTCGAGATATAAAATTACCTATATCGGTATAGAAGATATTTTGGCCATATTGCCCAGCCCTAAATTCAGGAAGATGAAATTCATGATCTTTTATCATTCTGAGATGTAACGTTGTACTATTCCTTTTACTCTTCATTTCTTCCCTTTGAAGGCAAAATCAACTTGGATTTGATCACTGCACCAGATTGTCATATTTACAAAAGTAATCAATTTAGCCTTGTCTTCTGTTAATGTAGTGAGGTATTGTTTTAACCCTGTGCTGCCTGTTGTCTATCTCCAGTAGCCTGTCAGGAGATATAAGGAGGAGGTTTCTGTCACTTTGGTATGTGGGATTTTGATGGATGACCTTTTGACCTGGGGGTCAAGAGGTCACGACCTGTCAGAAAGTGATTGATGCCTTCCAGGTGTGTGTGACTGGTCTGTTCTGGAAGCTTCTAGAAGGAAGGCGTGGTCCCGAAATGACGTGTGTTAAGTGATGCAATGAGGGGTCACAGGAAGTAGAAAAATGTTTCATTTAAATGATCCAATGAGCGTTAGAGATGAAATATCCGGATGTGTTTGAAATGATCCAGTGAGAGAAGAGGGGTGTAGCGTTAAATTTTGAGCATAAAAGGGTTTCTTCCCCGTTTGAAAACAGAGAAAGATAGGTTTTTCATTCTACACACAGCATGAATGTAAGTTTGAGTAACACTGATGCGTTTGAAATGAGCCAATGACCAAGAATTAAATCAAGTATCTTTACACTCTTTGGAGCAGAGAGCAGAACGTGTGTAAGGCAGGGTTGTAAAATAGGAATGTGTAAGGCTCCTCTTACAACAGGCCAAGTAAGTGGCTGAGCCCCCAAAAAGTTTGCACACCCGCACTAATGTTCGTCCCTAAATAGGCAATAAAGTGTTTACCACATGTTTGGAAGAAGCATGTGCTTCATTCAGCCTACTCTCCCACTCGGCTTTGCATACAGACCGTCACTTCATTCAGAGGAGTCAAAATGATTCAGTCACAGTACTTTTCAGGTGAGTTCTATATTATCATTATGGATTAATTAATTATTAATGCCAAGTGTGTTGAAATATTCCGGGTCAACCATTATGACTGTTCTTCCTAACAGAAATCAATGACGAGGACTTTAGAGATATCGTAATCACAGATGTCGATTTTGGTAGGTTATTTATACCATTTAATGCTTTATGTATCAAGGTAATAAATAACTGATCCTATGTTGTCTTTTCTCTCCCCAAAGGCGTGATAGATGACAGAGGCGTTGCATATAACAATCAAAATCCAGCAGTCTTTACAGGGGTTATTGAAATTGAGGAGGTAATGTCTGAAGAAAGACCGGCCAACGGGCAGCCAATTATGCGCAGACGTGCCCCAACCGTCCATTGAAACAGAATTTAGGCCGGGGAAATGGTAAGGAAGAAGGCATTTTTTATAAATGCCAAAAATTAAAACGGCCCCCCAAAAAATGGGTAGATGTGGGATAGAGGGAGAAAAAAAAAAAAAAAAATGGATGGATTGGAATGGTGGAACACATGGTGTGTGTGTGTGTGTGTTTTTTTTTTTTTTTTTTTTTTTTTTTTTTTTTTTTTTTTTTTTTTTTTTTTTTTTTTTTTTTTTTTTGTGTGGGGGGTGGTGTGGGAGGGGTGTGGGTGGTGGTGGGTAAGAGGGCATTGTGGGAGATAGTCATTTGATTGAGAGAGAGAGAGAGAGAGAGAGAGAGAGAGAGAGATAGTTATTAACACTTAAAGTAAATACATTGAATTGAAGCAAGTTATATATTATTTTCAAAATGAACAGAGATTGAGCCTGCAGCATCCACAGAAAACGGTCAGGAGCCTATCCAGGCCCTCGCTGATTCAGAAGAAGAAGCAGAAGAAGCAGAAGGAGAGGAAGAAGCAGCAGAAGAAGCAGAAGTAGATGGTGTAGTGGTTCTGAAAGCAGTTGAAGATGGCAATGAAGTGGAACTTAATCTTTCTGGAAATCCTTGCCCTCGAAAGAGCATCTGAGCAGCAGCGGGAAATAGTTGAACAGAACATTACAGAGACCATATCTCTGCAAACTCAAACTCAGGACGGTGGTAAGTGCTTTAAGTTATACCTGTTACTGCAGATGCATGGTTTTTGTTCATTTTAAAACATTACAATGTAAGATGGGAAAGAGCAGGGGTGTGAGAGATTGACCATCTGGTTGGGTGATGGTTGGGTATCCAAATGGTGTGTGTGTGTGTGTGTGTGTGTGTGTGTGTGTGTGTGTGTGTGTGTGTGTGTGTGTGTGTGTGTGTGTGTGTGTGTGTGTGTGTGTGTGTGTGGGGAGCAAGTCAGGTAAGGGGGAGAGAGAGAGAGAGAGAGTTATTCAGACTTTCGCTCATTATTATCTCATTATTTTCCAAATGAACAGAGATTGAACCTGAACCTGTCGCTAGGACCACGTCCCCACTGTAACGATTCAGAGGTAATTATTATTTATATATGTATATATTATTGTCTTGATAATTAAAATATATAATTAAAGATGTATATTCTCTAAATTTTATGAAAGGACGGAGGGGTATTCATCGAGTGAGATATGTCAGGGAGAGGCCTGAACCCGTCAGAGGTAATTATTATTTACATATCTTAGTATTATTGTATCGATAATTAAATATATTTAAAAGGTATTTTCTCTGATTTTATGACAGATGCTGTACTGAGGGGCAATCGCCGAGCCCAGAGAGTGAGAGATCCGGAAAGCAAGGTGGAGATCCTCCAAAAGCTGCTGACAATTGTGCAGACAATTCTTCAAATGTAAAAGTTGTAAGGTGTTAGCTGTGACATTTTGTTTTATTTTATTTTTAATCACATGCAAAATGGAGCCTGACCAGTCTTGTATAATTCCCATACAATTAGTTATTGCTGTAGACGATGTAAACGGGATCCACTGCGTTTTGTAACACCAGCGCTTGCTGAAGCCATCCAAGAGTTAAATCATAATAATCCCCACCCAGACAATCGTCCTGATCAACCTCATTTAAATAACGGCAACACAAGACAGCACAACCAGAGCTCGCGAGAGGATTACTTTCAGCCGTTAGAAAGGGCCTTACAAGAGCTTGATAATCATAACCATAATGACATTCAACCGGTAGAAAATACCTTATTACAAGAGATTGAGAACCATGACATTCCCCCGTTAGAAAACCCCTTACCGCCAATAGACCCCCATGACATTCAGTCGAGGAGACGCGATCGCTTTGGGAATTTGGAATTCCGTCAGACCTTTAAAGTACCTCCCATAGCGAACGTCGGGGATTTGGCGCAATTTTATGAAGATGTTTTGAATCATTTTAACGCCTTAGCTGAGAGAGTGAGACCTGAGGTTAGACCTAATGACATCGTACAGGTTGAAATAATAGCGGAAAATGCACAGGAACACGATATCATTCAAGTCGGTGATACGGGCGTTGACTTTCAGAACGTTTTTGAAGGGTTACTGGAGAGATTGATACAATCTAACAGAGAGCTAGACGCTGACTCCCCACTGGAAGTAGTCATTCACGTTGTCAAAAATCCTAGGGCGGTGCTGGTGATAAGCGAAAACTTAAAAAACTTGGTCAGCGAGATCGTTAATAAGAAAAAAACACTTGTATGTAGTGCCCAACGTAAACAATAAACTATGCTTTACCATCAGCTTGGCTCTGCTCATCAACACCGACTTCACCTACATACAAGCCGTCGAGCACGCTTAGAGAGCTTCATCATTTAGCGGGTCTGACCGGAAGCCACCGCAGTAGCTTTCAGTCACATCAATAAATTTGAACAGATAGTAAACCGGAAAATTGTAGTCTTTACAGAGACGCGAGGACCGGCCTTCTCGCGCATTTTGAAACACAATACCCAAAGTCTGACCAGCCAGTGTTTCTATTCCTGCTTAACGAGCACTATTATGGAATAAAAATCTTAAAGGGTTTTAGGGTTGATAATGTATGTCATTACTGTTACCGAGGTTACTGCCGGAGCGAGGCCCACTCTTGTCCGGGTCATTGCAATCTCTGTTTCGATCCTACATGCGATACTGCGTACAGTGACCCTGTATACTGCGCAGATTGCAACAGGACTTCTCGCATTAACGCCGTGTTACGTTAAACACAAAAGTCTTTGAATGACACCAACCCTCAGTACATGTCAGAAGATTCACAAATGTTCAAATTGCAAATATCTCTTCTCCGCTAGTACAGAGCACAAATGCATGAACCTCAAATGTAAAGTGTGGGTGTCCATAAAGGTGACGAGCCACACCAGTGCTACATACAACCGGTGAAATTTCAAGAAAATCAGACCCAAGATATCTTCTTTACGATTTTGAAACATTTGTCAATGACAAGGGAGAACACATGCCCTACCTCGTGCCGAATCGCTACAGGGTGAAAAATGGATGTCCTACGGCTTAGACTGCGTCGAGAAGTTTCTCATGAAGTTCAGGAAACCTCAATATAAAAAAGCTACATTTATCGCACACAATGCTAGAGGTTTTGACAGCTACCTAATCCTCAGAGGCCTGATAGACTTAGGAATGAGCCCGTCGCTTGTCATGCAAGGCAGCAAAATAATCTGTTTTACAGAAACAGATTATCTGCTAAGGTTTATCGATTCCCTGTCCTTTCTTACCATGAAACTCGCCGCTATGCCGAAAGCATTAGGATTTGCAGATCAATCAAAGGGCTTCTTTCCCCACAAATTTAGCAAAGAGAAGCATCTAAAATATATCGGCCTTACCCCGCACCGGGCAGATTACGGTGTAGAAAGCATGTCCCGGCTCAGCAAAACGAGTTTTACAGCTGGTACAAAGAAGCATCGAGGGGTTTTTTAACTTTGAGAAAGAGGCAGTTTTTACTGTCAAAACGACACAAATATTCTGGCGCAAAGGATGCATGAAATTCAGAGAGGAATTTGTAGGGGAGACGACGTGGATCCTTTCAGCTGCGTCACAATTTCCTCGGCATCAATGAAAGTATTTCTCACAAATTTCCTGGTTGAAAAGACACTGGCTATTCCTTCGCACCGACGCATTACAGGCGCGTCAGTTCAAAAAATTCTCGAGCTGCTCAATTCAATGGCTGGAATGGTTAATGTATTCAAAAACATTTTCATTCAGCATGCTCTAAACCGCGGGAAAAGAAAATTGGTACGTATTTTGTTCCATCGGTTGCCGCCATAGAGGGGTTAGACTGCCTTCATGAATTTCAAGGATGTTTTTATCATGGCTGTCCTACTTGTTTCAGACCTCACGATATCTGCCCAATGACAGGGATCGCCTTTGAGGAAATGCATTCGGCTAGCCAGGAGAAGCTGTAACAGTTGAGGTCCACGCATGGACTGCATACAGAGGTGATGACGGAGCACGTGGACTCTGATGAAAAACACACGCGGGGGTGCGAGAGTTTATGAAGAAATATGATCCACCTGAACCTCTGGCTCCTCGAGCCGCACTGTACGGGGGGCGGACCAGCGCGCTGAGGCTACGGTACACTGCAGGTGCAGACGAATCTGTGCATTATGTAGATGTTACGTCATTGTATCCGTACGTTAACGCAACAGGCTCATACCCATTAGGCCATCCGGTAATAATTCACAGAGATTTTGACGAAATTGAAAACTACTTTGGGCTGATCAGAGCAACCGTGATTCCCCAAGAGGTCTGTATTTTCCCGCGTTACCTTATAAAACAGCTCAAGGTAAATTAGTGTTCACACTCTGTCGTATTGCCAGAGACTAATAATCAGAGCGACTCATGTAGTCATGATGACGTTGCCAGAGCTCTGACCGGAGTTTGGTCAGTGCAGAGCTGCACAAAGCGGTACAGATGGGTTACAAGGTGTCGGAAACTTTCTGAGGTCTGGCACTTTGAGGCACAGAGCAGCAATCTTTTGTCGAAGTACATTCACACCTTTTGAAGGGTAAACAGGAAGCTTCAGGGTTTCCGGCGGAGGCCGTGGACGATGAGAGTAGGAAAAATACATCAGAGACTACGAATTGCATCAAGGCATCAGGTTAAACCCAGAAAAAATTGAGACAATCCGCAAAGAGACAGGTGTCCAAGGCTTGTCTGAACGCGGCTTTTGGGGCAAGTTTGGCGAGAAGTAATTTGGTTCAAACCACACTCGGCCAAGTCGGGCCGAACACTTTTTCACTTTAGTGTTTTCTGGACAATACACTCTAAAACACGGTCGCTTTTACCAACAAACCGCGCGACGTAGCACTGATTCAGTGGTTGTATAATGACAGGTGTGTAGTCCCCCCAGGTCGGAAGCAGTAATGTTTTCATCGCGTGCGTTACCACCGCTACGGCGTCTGGAAATTGTACAGTTATTTAGAAAGGCTGCAACAGAACATTCTCTACGTAGACACGGACAGCTTGATCTATGTGATAAAAGAAAATGAGACGCCCTGAGCTGGGTGGTAATTATCTCGGTGACCATCGGATGAATTACGCGGCGACACAATACATGAATTTGTAGCCGCGGTCCAAAGAGCTACACTTACCAGACCAAAAATGAGAAAAAGTGGTGATGAAAGTTAAAGGTATTACACAGACGCGAGAATGCAGTGAACTGATCAATTTTGACAGCACAAAAGAATTGGTCGAAGGCTATCTTGAGGGGTCTAAGGAAAGATTCCCTTGAAACGCCGCAACAGACATATAAAACGTGATAAAACGGATTTCTGTTGAAAAACGCTACATTCAAGAAAAGTTTAGAGTCGGTACGACAAGAGACGGGTATTTCCTGACGGTACAACTCTGCCTTTGGTTATTAGCTGCATGATGGAGCAGATTGATTTTGATCCAAGACTAAAGGTTCCATTTTCATGTTTGGTAGTGGGCCCAAGTGGTTGTGGTAAAACCTATTTTATTAAATCTGTACTGGAAAAATGTGAACGTTTGATGGACGCTGTACCAGAAAATATTGTATGGATTTATACAAGTTATCAACCCATGTATGATGAAATGAAGAAAATGAATAAAAGAATTACATTTCTGGAAGGACTCCCCGATTCTTTGACGACACTAATCTGTTTCCTCCTGACCATTCACATCTCGTCATCCTGACGACGTCATATTTCAGGCAGGTGACCATCCCGAGGTGGCGAAAATATTCACGCAATACCGACATCACAAAAGGATGAGCGTCATGATGTTGACTCCAAAATGTATTCCATAAAGGTAAATACAGCCGTACAATCAGTTTAAACTGTAATTACCTCGCGCTATTTAAAACCCCCGCACCAACTGCAGATGAGGGTACCACAGAATCAGATGTTTCCCCACAAAAACAGTTTTTCCTGGAAAGTTTTCAAGATGCTACCAAGTCAGCGCGACGGGTATTTAATTTTGGACCTCACACCTTCATGCCCAGAACGTTACAGAGTGCGACCGGGATACTTCCCCACCAGCAGACGACGGTTTACATCGCTAAAACAAAATAGACCTTCATTATGTCGGAGCGGTTAAAAAAGGAACGCCTTGTTACTAAAAGCCTTGTACCAGCGAAGCCTTCAAAGCGCAAAGACATTTTAAAACACTGCTCACCTGATTTTCTGCAGGCCTTGTGCGAATTATCTCTTAATCTTTGAAAGGGCATCTAAAGGTGTCCCCTCTCAATACAGACAACTGAAGCGTCAAAAGAATATTATAAGGTTGTTGGCAGATAAAAACCAGCTTAAAGCGCAAACATCAGGTTCTGAAAAAACAAACTGGGGTTTTATCCTTCCTCTGCTTTCGTCGCAGTGCCTATTCTCGGAAATCTACTAGGTGGGCTGATTCCGAGAAGCTAAGAGGAGAAGAAAAAATTAATAATATGGCTCTAAAGGCTACCAAGAAAATGTATTTGATTTCGCCCCAGCAGCTGAGTAAAATGACTAGACCAGAGCCATCCATCAGACAGACAGCCGAAGATGATTTGAATGAGAAAATGAGCGCCGTATTAAATGATCCAAGATTGAATTCGTATGAAAAAGCTAAAAGATACGAAGCGCTGATGTTACGCTATCTCACTTTGCTCAAACAAAGCGAGAAAGAGCGTCATAGGGTTACTCTCACTCTGCATCCGGATGTCGCACAAAGTCAACACTCTGCATCCTCATCAGATGCACCAGCTGCCGATGCACCAGTAGATGGTGCTGATGGTGGTGTAGCAGCAGCATCAGCACCGGACCCCCAATCCCTATTGGATGAGGCTGCAAGCGCATGTGATAACAAACCTGCCCCTGCACGACCGAAAAACGCTCTCTACATTATGCAGAAATTAGCCGCAAAATGACGTGAGATGGTCCCTCTCTTAGGGGCGAATTTATTTACAAAGGCTCTGGTCGTAAAGGCTCTCATATGATAGATTTATTCAAAAATCTAGCGCAGCCTAATAAGAAGAAAACACAAACAATGCCAAAAGGATGGACTGGTTTCTTAAATACTTTGTCAGTGCTCAACATTCCCGTTTCGATGGTGAAAAACTGCGCAAGCCCGTGAACAGTACAGACAACTCAGAATGGACGGAGATGGTTTTGAAGAAAAATCACCGCGCCAAAAAGACAAAAAATCCCCAAGATGGCTACGTGGGATTAAGGTTTTAAACTTGTAAATGAAGAGAATTTCCGTACACTGTCACTTTCAATAAAGCATTTTATTAATCACAAGTTTATGGTTACAGCGTTTGTTTGTTTTTCATATTTCTGCAGTGGAACAATCTTTAAACATTTTCAGAGAGCATACACTATGATGAAAAGATTCTGAGCGTGTACGAAGCGACATCTTTGATATTTATTCACAAAAGTAGATACCATAGCGGTCGTTTTTATAGACATCGTCCACATGATACAAGCCCAAAATGTTATTATAAGATAAACCCCATACGCGCTGACAGAGATAAAAACGCAATGCTGTCCGCACACTATAGAGAAAGTATGCTGGAGCTGGCGGTTGTGGTAGTGTAGCTTCTTTGAACGATTTTCCAAAAATTGTAAAATGCTCGCTGGGTAATGAGCAAAATCTGGCGGAAATCCATAAGAGTCGGAAAAAGTTGCACTCCCCCCTCTTCCAACGTCAGTGCGAGCCAGTGCTCACCAGGCATGTAGGAAGGATGAGTGTTCACTATAAAATAGGCTGGCAGGTTAAAGGTCTGGCTCAGCGCTGGTAGCTGATCACAAGCCCACACGCCGTGGAATGTGTCTCCTATAAGATGATGTAAAAGCCTTTCTAGCTGATGATTATCCATATCTTTAATAATAATCCACCAACACCTGTCTTTAGAGTTGATCTCCAGAATGGAATCGTGAATAAAGCGTGATACTATTAACGTTGTTGTGTAAGGCAGAGGGACCCTGAAGCGCATTTCAAGACGTGAAATTCCCTGAGGAAATGGGCCATATGGCCGTCTTGCCTCGCGCCTCCCAGATTGAACACCTAACAAAGAATAACCTTCGTAAAATCCCTACGGGTAATGCTAAGAGGCAGATCCTTGAGGTGTCTCCCCAGTAGATGTAAACATGTTGTAATATTCTCTAACTGAGCTGCTCGTGTTGAAACGGGCTGGAAGGCCTTAGCAGGCAGCTGCCTCCCATCCTGACACAGTGCAAGATATTCAATGTCATTATGAAGAAAGTTAAACGGGATAGGTCCCTTCTTCCTGAAAAAGAATCTACTCGAACCATGGCTAAAGCTAGATAGCGAGGCATAGCACCCAGAAATAGGTTTTCCTGGTTACAGATCCTGGAATTTTCCGGTATGGAATAGGTCTTCACACAGACGCTGCGGAGACGGATAAAGAGCATTTCCTTTCATCAGGGCGGCGTGACTCCAGACGTACAGCGGGGAAACGGTGACCTTTTTAACAAACAGCGATGCCGATATTATCTTTAGACAGAACTGGAATCACGCAGCCCCATAAGACAAAATGCATCGTTTACGGATCAGTTTAATTCTCAAATCAACAGAGTTTAACATCAGTCTTTCGCAGAAAAATATGTCACTATGTAATGGGCCCAAAAGGTCCACTTCGCAGATTCTGCGCGCTGAATTGACCTCTCTGGACTAACCCTCTGTTAGGACCATTATTTATTACCACAGAATCCATGCGCGCCTTCGCGCTGTCTTTGTAAAACAGACCGGCGCTAAATTGACTCTTTAACGGTCGTCTGGAAAAGTTGAGCAAAGTTTCTATAATCGCCGGATATGGATGCGTTGCACTTGACTGGGAAATTAATCTATCCCCCAGAATAACGCCGCATTGACTGAAAAATTGTATTCAGCGGGTAGTTGATGAGCCCAACTGCTGTATCTGGTGGGATGTTTGACCCATCTTTCTCTGTAATTTTAACTCTGAGATGAAGCAGCGGTCGCTTAAATCGAGGTACTTTTCACCGTCTCCAGGTATGTAAAATTCAATCGGGGAGGAGTCCGGAAAGTGCTGATAACGGCTGGTAATCTTGATATTTTTTATCCCTCTACGGATAATTGTGTCATGGGAGCTGAAAAGAGGTCCAGCTCGGCCAGGGTACACTCTGCCGATTTCTGATGTAAGAGGGCCATTGTTTGCAACGTTAAAATATGTCGGAGCTCTGTGCAGATCTCCTTCTCTTCGGAGCTGCCTCCTGACTGATTTGTTCGCTTTAGCAGGCTGGCGCTTTTTAAATGCAGCGAAACAACCCTCTCACCTGGCGGAGCGCTTCCTTGCTCTACGTGGATAAGACCATAATACCGCGGCGCCTCTCTTGATTTTTGTTCTCGCAGTTTCCCCATAAATCCTTTCACTGCATCTGATGCAATGTTTGTAGCGGTTGTTTTAAGATGCGGTTTTGCTACAGCGAAACCTTTTCTTAGCAGAGGGGCTACAAGCGAAAACAGCTTTGAAAATATTGAGCCTATACACCGACCGTACATAACCGAGCTCCATAAAAACGGGTAACGCGACCCCTACTTGACCTTCATAGTAGGCCACAAACGGGCGTGGTCTTCTTTGATATGAAGCATCTTACAAAGAACGTTGCAACTGGTTTAAAGTGTAGTTTCACAATTGCTTTTCCAAAACAAAATCCACGGGTTTGTTTGCGATCTGTTTTAATTTCGATGCGTATGTTTTGATGTAATTTTTCGATAGCCGCATATAATGGAGTGTATGGAAACCAATGTTCGTTATGTCACCAAAGTCACCTTACATATTCACGACAACGGCAGCGGTGAGTAACTGTCGCCAACCGCTTGATACTGAATGATATCCCTGATAGACAAACAGGTTATATATGCCTGCGTTTAAATCACAAGGATATGTAGATGGCCGTTTGATAGCTAGCCCACCATTCATTAACTTTCAGACCGAGACGTAAGCCAGAGGGGGGTACGCTTTTGATTTTGTAAAGACCGTCGCCTTTGAAGTCAATCCGCTTGATCCGCTTGTTGAAAGAGGCGTCAAAGGAGGCATCATATTTTTAACCGGCGGACCAGGTATTCCAGGAGATCTTTAGGACGCATTATAGTACGCCTCTGTTAAATTTTACACTCACCAAGGGCTGAGGCTCATCGGTCACTCGATTCAGTTCAAAATAGGATGAATCTGCCGGGTAAATTATACCACACGCGGGGATATATGATTTCGTGATAGGCCCACCAACCATTCGCCAGCAAGTTCAATCGGTTTTGCCAAATCGATTGTGTAACAACTGCTAGTATTACTTTTAAATATTTCTTACTGGCGTTGAAAGGCAGAGTCACATAAAAGCCCCTCAGAGGCGTGTGTGTTCCATGATTCTCTATTGAGTGCGAAGTGATGGACCGGTCTTTGTACACAGAGGTTTTATATACCGAACACATCAGCCAATTTAACCCAGCTGTTAAATTTTGTCGGCCAGTTTTTCCATTGCACAAAAGCCTGTTTTCTCCCCTTGACAGCGGCGTTTTAGGATTTTTTCCACTTGAAACATTTTGTTGCGGCCATTTTTACTTTTGCATCTCTGCTTTCATAAAATGACCCCGCGACAGGCTCCGCCGTCATAGTCTACTAATTTATATACTGGAGGTGTAATGGGAATACGTCTCGTTACTGTAAAGACTTCGTCCGTAAAACTCTGCTCGTATTTTTTATCGAAAACGCCTCTCACTTTCGACAGACGGACCAGATCTCCTTTCTTAAAAGCCATCTTTATTTTATTCCCGCGACGAGGCAAAGGTGCCGTACAGATTGTGGAACACTTGATCGGTGTTCTCCGCGTGACCTCCATAGGAGTCATTTTAATAGAGGTGTGATAACTGTTATTATAACTCTGTACCAGGTCTGGTAAGACGTCGGTATCGCCTGGTGTTGTGAGCAGTAAAATATTTATACATGCGAAGTTTTCAGAGTGCGGTTATAACGCCAACAACCGACGCTTTAAGCACTCACCGTCCCTAAAATGTTTGATGTTGTGTTTCTTCATCAGAGTCTCAAATTTCTTGTTGAAAAACTCCTTTTTCCGGCATCCGCTTGTAGCTTTAGAGGGTATTAAACTTTCTTGAAAACACCGATTGAAATGCTTTACCACTTCCGTAGGCAGTCTTCCTCTTCAACGCGACGCATATATGCTTTTTCGAAATACATCTATGACGGTCAGTAAATAATTAAACTATTATGTTCTGCCAAGGCTTGCATGTCACAGAGATCGGGCTTGGAATTGATTTAAAGGCTTAGTAACAAACACTCGGTTTCTCTTGAAATGTACTCTGGCAGGCTTACAATGTATAAGCATCTTGCTCTGCTAAAAAAATCCTAACTTCCTGAACACTGACATTTTCGGCCAGTCTCATCCTTTACACCCCTGACGGAGTCGCTTTTACACCTCCATAGCTGGCTGGATTTAGAGGATCGTAATACACTTTTTCCATCACACGCTTCTGCCATCCTTTCCTCTGAGACCTCAACAGTTCTCTAAGACATCCATATGCGAAGAATGAGTCTTTATTCATTTTCTTTTCTTTTTTTTCCCTTTATTTACAAAAGATTGTAGATACAACATGTCATTCAAGTTTTGTTGAAAAGAAATATTCAAGGATACACACTGGATTACATATGTTAAAAAACACTGTGATATTTTGTTGAAAAGAAAAATACAATTCTTAAAACAGATATAAAGATAAAAAAGAAATATTCAAAGATACATGCAGGTTACATATGTTTAAAAGTAAATGTCACGCATTTAAAACGTGGATTTTTTTTTTTTGGTTTTGTTTTCCGCTCTAAATATGGTAAAATATAACTCTTATGAGTCCTCATAACACTCGTGACCAAACGCAGTTGGAAGATTTTCACAGAATCCTGACCAATCAAATTGTCGTATATCTCGTGATGGGATCAAAGATCTTCTTTGCTAGTTTCAGTTCATGTAGTAGCGCCCGCCCTGCTACCATGCGCACTCTGGAAATCTTCCTGTTTCGAGGTGCGCGTAACGAACAGACGCTGAATAGCTGGAATGAAACGAGGTGTTAGTGAGTCTTTTCATCAAACGATAGAAGTTGTCCCCCGCAAAAGTTTGTCGAGCCAATGCTTCCAGGTAGTCATGCCTCTGGCTCGGATGCTCAATCGCATCCATGACACAGAGCCCCGCCTGTCTTTGTGTATAATCAAGTTGAGAAGGTGAAAACGGCTGATTTGACGGTACGATGAGGACAGAAGATACCCACCCATCGGGTCTCATCTTCCTGGCAGTCCTCCTGTTTGTCCGGATTAGGCTTTCGTGGCTCTCCTGAGCATCTGGAGTGGGCTCTCTCCTCCTCCATCTCATCCTCCTTCCTCTTCCTCCACTGAGGAAGGAGGACTCTAATCTTCCTCACCTCAATTCTCTTCTCCGACTCTGAATCGGCCCTCCAATGACTCCTCGCGCCCACACAGCCTCCTCACAGACCACTCTCTTAGGCAGGGTTTCCCCTCAGATTGATCGTCCTGAGGCATGTCAAATGTCTCGTGACTCTGTATAGCAGCATACCAGCGTCAGCCCCATAATCGCATAATCCACCCCTTGTCTGTCTCGGGGAGGGCGCGGGCGGGCTCAGAGGTCATGCCGCCCGCCTGTCTCTTGAGGAGGCTAAGAGGACCCGCTGTGTGTGTTTTGTGGTCCAGTGCGGGTCTCTTTGTTGGCTGAGCTCCAACATTGTTGTACCTCTTCTTTGTTCCCTCGCTGAACATCTTACCACGTTCCGTCACCGTCTGCTTCAGTCTTTATACTCATTGTATGCGTGGTTAATAAAATTCTGAACGGGCGTGAAGTTTGGAAACTTCTGGAAAAGTGAGAGGTGTGGTGGCGCTGGTTAAAAAATTCAAAAGAAAAAAAATTCAAAGGTTTAGAGTTTTTTCACAACCAGTGGTATTTCCACCACGTTGCGAAGAGGATTGGTCAATCTATCCCCACTTCCATCAATCCTTGTCAGCCATTCCAATGTTGGTAAGTGCTAACGTTCTTGAATAAGCTTCCACTCTGTATTAAATTTTGTGAAAACAAAGAGGCTCACAGGACCTTGTTCTCGGTCTCTTGGAGAGCAGAAGGGCCTGGAACCACCAGCCCCACGGCTGTGGTAACAGATGGCCATGCTGATCCACAGACGATGTTCATCTTAGGACAGGTCGCTATCGCTGGAATACTCATTCATCGGTGGGATGCTCCCTTATGATGTTGTTATGGCCAACATGTCATACATGTGTGCCTTCTTGTGGTGTCAAATCATGAAATTCAGTGTCTGCAATCAGGTGTTGAACAGTGCAAAATGATGACTACAAGTAACCATAGCAACAATACTAATCAATTACAAACTCCAATGATTGGTTAGGTCAGGTTAGGTTAGCATGGTTGGATACTTGGACTTCCTGTTGCTCTGGTCTTTCCTGTTGCTCTGGTCTACAAAATCATCTGGCCAAAGGACTACAGTTGAAAATTAGCGGCGGCTACAACACTGGCACATTACAGAAATGTTGATTAATGTGTGTTGTCCTTTATAAATAAAGATTAAGAAATAAAGAATAAGGATATCTAATTAACTCTGAAGGACCATGGTTGCACATACATACATACCTACATTGACAAGATTGTCAGTTTAGTTTTACAGGTTTTTTTGATTTGCTTCAACTCGACACTGGGTCACAACTGAAACCACATGTGCAAAACTCTAACTACAGTCTGCATTACCAACAGTCACCTGAGCTTAAACAGTTCACATCAACCTGCAAAACTCATTCCAAGCAACACAACCCTTCACGACGTCTCAAAACAGGCTCAGTGCAACCAAACACTATAAACAATCCTCACTGAGATAACACACACTGTCACTCAGAACACAAGGTACACCAGACTGAATGGAAATCCTGATTTTGCTTACCTACACTATGTTACTGTAATAGATTCAGATAATAGTTCAGAAGTTTTACAAGTTTTTCACCTCCATTACTTTGTGAAAAACAGTAAGTGCACAGTTTTACTATAGTAAAGGAAGTGTTTTTCACATTTTTTTTTTAACTGTGTATGTAACCTCAGACATCTTACCTGGACATATTGGTATCTTATTTATTTTTATATAAAATTTAAAACAAAAAAGTAAGAGGAATTTTGTGTTTGGTGGATTATTTCTCTGTGGTAACAATGCCTTTTGGCAATAAATCTTACACCATTGGAAAGCCTGTTTAGTTCCCTTTCAAATGGTGCCCCATTTGTAAAGAACATGCATTTGTGGGATGAGCAGCAAGCGCAGGTATGTGGGTTCGCCCATGAAACATTTGCCAAATCTTCTCTGCCATTGCCAAACAGGTTATTTTGCTGTTTGCTATTGACACTTGTTTTGAGCTTCTGGTACCCCCAGGTGCTGGCAATCAGGTGCCTGATTGGCACTCTATCCTCAAGATGACAACGCTCACCCCAAAGGCGCGTTTATCAGAGACTACCTCCAGAATGTGGGAGTGGAGAGGATGGAATGGCCTGCCAGCAGTCCTGACCTCAATCCCAATTAACACTTGTGGGATCTGCTTGAAGTGCTGTTGGTGTCAGAGTGACCAACACAACCCGCGTTGGCTGACTTGCGACAAATGCTGGTTGAAGAATGGGATGCCATCCCACAGCAGTGTGTGACCAAGCTGGTGACCAGCAGAGGAGGTGCCAGGCTGTTGTGGCTGTGTATGGTTCTTCCACCGCTACTGAGGCTCCTGTTTGTGAAATGAATATTGTTAAATTGCCAATATGTCTTGTCTCTTCAAACTTCAATTATCCAATCCACCAAACACCAAACGAGATCAATGGCAGAATAAGCTGTTTGGCATTGGCAGAGAAGATTTGGCAAATTTTTCATGGGCGCAACCCACATACTCAGCGCTGCTGCTCATCCCACAAATGCATGTTCCTTACAAATGGGGCACCATTTGAAAGGGAACTAAGCAGGCTTTCCAACGGTATAAGATTTATTGCCAAAAAGCATTGTTACCACTTATAAATAATCCACCAAACACAAATTTCCTTAATTTTTGTTTTACTTTTAAGTTTTTTTTATTTATATATATATATATATATATATATATATATATATATATATATATATATATAATGTGTGTGTGTGTGTATATGTATGTATGTATGTGTTCACTAACAATTCTAAAACAAGACACCTGCTTAGGCTTTCAGCTAAAATTGCAATCAGCAGTGTTTGAAATGCACCAGGCTGAAATCCAATCTGTTTTGAATGTGTGGTTAACCGTTTTGACAGCAGTGTGTTAGCATTTGAACAACGCGAATCACAATATGTATCACAATACACAATCACTACACATTCGCGCAACTTGAGTAGAGTCTCCGGCCGGTGTCTTGATGTCCAAGCCAGCAGCAAGAAGCCACAGTTGGTTCCTTTCCTGGATCTCCCAATGGAATTTTTGTGGAAACTTTGTCGGTGCCCATCTGTTTGATTAATTTTTTACAATTTCTAAATGCACACTGAAACACCATGTTGCCAGTCCTTAGTTTCCAATCCAATGCTTCAATACCAGTGTCCTAGGCTACTACTAGGTGTCCTGACTGTAGTGCACTTCTCTGTTTACTTTTTGGCGCGTACTACTAACCGGAGCAAAGAGTAAAATTCCCCGCTGCTTAGAAACTAGTCCCTCAAAATGTAATGCGATCATTGAGATGCAAGGGGTAGTTTTATTTCCAACATTATTCTACCAACAGACATTTACATCGATAATCTTGCGTTATAATTTATTTGCCCCGGGTGTACTGTGGAGTGGGTAAGTTTTTAATGGCAAGCTAGCGGTTACTGTTGACTTGCGCTAGCCTAGCACCAGCGAACTCTGCAACTGGAAAGACTGGATATAAAGTGTTGAAAACGGTCTCCACTGATAAATAACACACTGGCTAACTTGGAAATGAGATCCTATGTCCAAAATTCTGAACCACCCCTTTAAAGTCATGGTATAAGTGTATAGAGTTTTGAAAACTGTGTTCAAGCAATGAAAAACGAACTAGAGTATGGTTCACATGAGCTGCTGCTGTGCAGACTTTAGTTAGAGTTTTGCACTTGTGTCTCCAGTTGTGCGCGCTGTCATTAAGCAATCGAAAAAATTTGTTAATCACTAGTCTGACTCACCGGATGTAGACTCACCGGATGTAGACTGTTGGTATAAAGCCTGCCATTGGCTGTCTATAGCCGCTATCTCCACTATCTCTTCAGTTTATTTTTTTCAAGAAAGTTTCAAAGTTGTTTCTGTCACATATACCAGAACAGAATCAATAAAAAATAAACCGTTTACAGTATTATTTGTTATTTGGGTTTGCTCCTAATTGTCTGTGCTAGATCGTGTGGCATTATCATCATGGCAACTGGGCTCAAAGAGGAACAGATAAACAAGTGTGTTTGTGTTGTGTCCCACTGCTTACTGCTTGTTTGTTTTATGTTGCTGCCTCAGCTCTTCTTGCGGTTTCTCAAATTATTGCACTGCGTTTTGTCTGGCCTGACTTACGTATGATTAGATAAAACAGCACACGTTGCTCAGGCACATGCATGGAATATAGCACACACACACACACACACACACACACACACACACACACACACACACACACACACACACACACACACACACACACACACACACACACACACACACACACGTGTGTTTACATTTGCATATATGTTATAGTCTCAGTACAGCCGCTGCCATAGCAAGACTAATAATCCCTTGCTAGATGTGCCTCGGTGAGTGACCTTGCATTGCTCGGATTCCTTTGTTTAAGTAAGCAGGGCCCCCACCAGAGACTTTACTGGCTATAATGCAAGGCATTGGCTCTGCAAATGCCTGTTTTTATAATGTGGCGCCGACTGAATGATGTGACAAATGTCTCTAAGGCTATTGATTCCTTGGCCCAATAAACAACTTATAATGTTGCGGTACAATAGTGTGTCATTAGCTGACCTTGATGAGATTTTGCGACTTTGTTTGCTATCATACCATCTGCAGCTTTTTAATTTAAAAGCGCGTAACACATAAGAAAATGTGTTCCAGCTAGTCTTAAAAGCTTATAATGACAATCCTGCTCAAATCAAATCCATGCTTTTGTTTACAGCAGGTTTTTATTGTTCACCACCTCTTGGGAGCATTACGAGAATGGTGTGATTATCTTAAATGCGTCCGCAGTTTACTATAGTATGAGTGTCCAACAGAAAATCTTGGTATGAATGAAATCAGTGGCATACGAATTATATTGGCCTGTGGCATACCTGGTCAGTCTGTAACTTTCGCGCAACGCTCTCTCCTACACTGTATTATTGATACAGTTTCCAGGAATGTTAAGCCAAAACAAACACTCAAAACATCATTCAAAACTGAAATCATCATCATAGTTGGTTACACTGAAAACAAAATCCTAGCACACTAAGTACTGTCTGTTTAACGAATGCATAGGGTGTTGCCTCTACACTAAAAGGAACATACACTACACTTTAAATCAAGTTTTACCACAACATAAAACTATAAACGCAGTGTCTACAGTTAGAGAAACTTTATCCTGTGTCTTATTATCTCTCACATGTCTGTCTATTCACAGCCATTTCTTCAAGCTCAATGGGTAAATCTGTCCACACTTGGTTGTCTTGTGACTTGTTTGCAAAGTGGATTTGAGCTTTTTCATGTAATAGCCTCACTGCTTTCTAAAACCTGAGGAAGAAAGGATTCCTTTCATGCTGTCTGCTGCACTTTGATTTTCAATCAGATTATTGCCTGAGATAGCAGAAACAAATTCAATGTTGTTTTTATAAAATGCACACAAATGCAGATGGAAAACCATTCATCTCTAAAGTGTTTGTCTGGCTTGTGTCAAAGTAAAACAGACGTTTTACAAATGCTGAACCAGCTCTGAGAATAAATTACACTTTTTCTTGTCCAACTACAGGGTGTCGACCAAAAGCAAAGCACCATCCCCACCAGGACTGAAAAGGCTGGATTCCCCAGGTTTCTCCCAGTGGTACCCAGGAAACCCTCATTTAACCATGGACCAGAAGGAGAACCTTATTGATAAAGACCTCTCTCTGGTTGTGGTTCTGCCAGGCGGATTAGAAGAAATGACCACAGTCCATGGAAGGTACAGTTCGCGCACTGTAATGCAATTTGAGCGAGGAGACCATTGTTCATACTGAACATTTCAATATCACATTAAACGCTACATCATGATGTCAGATTACGTCATCACATAAAGTGCAGTTCCAGTCAGACTGAGTCAGATAGGTGGAGTAGCTGAATGTGTGGTTTTAGTTCATATTTGTACTAGAAGCATAATTGATTGCATTTCTTTATTTTTGTTCTATCTCCAAATGATGTGAGTAAAGAACTCCGAAGATTCTCTAGACTGCTTGCTGTGGTGCAGTAAGAACACGCAGATCTTACAGTTTTTTAGAATAAGGTCTGTGTGTCCTTCTATGAGTCTGCTCACTCACACAGCTCAGACTTTCCATCAACAGAGTTGACTTAAGATATCATTATCTTTCTCACAGTTTACAAACATTCTTTCCTGGGTGTCTTTTGCACCTTGGCCTCTTGAGAAATGACTAAAACTAATCCAATATGAAAGGATTAAGCACTGAATTCTTTATCTTCTTTTCTTATTCTAAATCTGTTCTAAGTGCCCACACAACAAAGTTAATGCTTTATTTTGAGGATTAAGTTTAAGGCATTATGTTTAAATTGTATGATCAGTGTCGGGAGAGCTCCATGCGACTCCTGTTGCTAAGTACTGCAACTTACTGTAAATTTGCTTTGTATTGTTTCCACACATTCTGCACAGCTTCTTTAAATTTAAACTTTTATATTGTGTATAATAGGTTTATTTCTCTCAACAGTTAGACCTTCAATGATGAGTCAATTAATCTATTAATGATGCCAAAGCACACATTTTTTTCTCGATTTCAAAATTGCTTCGATCAGAATGTGTTTTGCATTGTGTAACTGGCACTTAACCTTATTTCATCACGTCTCCCTTTTTATGCCAAACAAATTCAACACATTTTTTTTTTCCTGTCCATCTTTTTTAGCAAACCTCTAATGGATCTATTAGTGACGCTTTGTGCAAAGTATCACTTGAACCCATCGAGCCACACCTTAGAACTGGTCACACCCAACAAGAACAACAGCAAACTCAAGCCCAATGCTCTCATAGGAACTTTAAATGCAGAGAAGATCATACTTAAACCTAAAGGGGAGGATAAAAACAAGAAGACATGTCCTCAGATGCCTGAGGTACATTAAACACATGACACCATGCTTGTACATGCAGTAAACACCTTTATTTGTTTGTGGTAAAAGTAAAAAGATTTCATCAAATCAAGTGGCACATTTTATCTTCTCCAGGCAACTGTACGGATGGTGATAAACTACAGAGGGACCCAGAAAACTATACTACGAGTCAGTCCTCGAGTTCCCCTGGCTGAACACTTACCAGCCATCTGTGAGAAATGTGAATTTGACATGGAGACCACAGTTCTGTTGAGAGATGTCCAATCACTGGCCCCTTTGGACTTGTCCAGCTCTCTTAATGATTATGCAATAAGGGAGGTTTATGCAAAAGATACTAAAGGTAAGTACTAATTTATAAAAAAAAAAAAATCAAACCTTGCTGCATATGGCAGGAGATTTTTGCATATTAAACATTCAGTGTTTGTCATACTGTACCTCATCAGCTCACGTGTGTGTTATTGTTGTATATCCCACTTGTTCTGCACTAAATCTCATGCTTGTTGACCTTGCAGGACAACCTGCTTCTCCTGTGTGTCCAGCCTCACCAACACATGCAGGTATTTTAGTTTGTAAACTGTATGATTGCTATCAACAGAGCTGTCATATTTCTGACCAATGTTATCTTACAACTGTGTTTATTTTTTTCAGGAACAGTAATGCCGGGCAAAGATAAAAATCAGAAAGAGAAAGAAAACAAAGGCCTTTTCAGCAAGTTTAGAAAAAGCAAGAAGAAATCTGACCAGGTAATGCAGTGTGTTTTAATGTACTGATTATGCAAAGATACAGCTGTATCAGAAGGTAACTTTCAATGTTCAGAGGGAGGTTTGTTGACTTTGGTTTGCCATTGGTTGACATGCACTATGTTGTTTGGGAACAGGCCTCTTATCATGTTCCGATTGGATGTTTGTTCTTTAAAGGCAACGACAGCCAGTGCCCCAGCTTCTCCTGTGCTTATGAGCAAGCCTCGACCTCTCAGCATGGCATTACCTAGCTCAAACTCGTCTCCGCTCAGCTCCCGAACACTACCCACCGATGTGCCAAAGAAGAGACGTGCACCCCAGCCCCCAATCCTTGTGTCTCAGAGCTGCCCCTCGGACCTCAGCACTCGCCGGAGACTCAACTCTGAACCTACTGCCCAACTGGACAGTGACCACGTGAGTGAATATTAAGACAGAAGCTCTGACATCTCAGCATCGCTCTGAAGACTTATGGTAGAATGACAGCCATGTGATTTCTGTGTTTAAGCACATTGATTATATTACTTAATTAGATCTTATTATGTACCATAGATGGCTGGTTTAAGTCGCGGGTCCTCAGCAGAGTCTTCACTGAAGAGAACCAAACGCAAAGCTCCTCCACCACCCACATCCCCTAGTGCTGTTGTCCCAGAAACGGTTCCTTTTGATGAAAATGTGCAAGGTTTGTCTTCGTTTACATTTGTGAATTTTCATGATCACTCAGTGGGGCTGCAAGGTTCTTTTCATACATCAGGATTATTCCACTGCTGCTTTGAAAATAAAATATCGCCTGTTCTGTGATGTTTTGTCATGTGTACTTTGGCCTTCAAAGATAAAGACAGGTATTTTCGAACTGTGCAGCCTAAGCCTACAATTTATATTTGATTTGACTATCGTGCCTCCTAGTGGCCATTATTGAACATTTTAAACACTTTCTATAGCCCTGTTAAGATACATGAACATGGAAACTACAGTATATGGTGGTCAGAGGATGGAAAATTATTCATCTAATTATGAACTCTGCATATTCTGCTTCACTTAAGGATTTGTGCGGCACTAGTTCTGCTTTATGTAGTGTTTTAGCTCTTGAGCTTCGTCTGCCTGCTTTTCTGGTCTCTATGCTCTACCTCTTTTATCTACCTGTGTTAACATTCCTTGAGGCAGGCCTTTAAGCATTTTGTCTCCTCTTTCAAAGCATACACTCACTTTTATCTACTCAAGAAATGTCTTTGTAAAAATGAAAACCACAAACAAATGTATGCTGAGTCATTTTTGCTACATTCCAGAAAATTGTAGGTTCTGAATTCCCTGGTAGTATAATTATCTTGCTTTGACATACTTTCCTGTGATTGTGTAGACACATCTGACGCTCACTGTATTGTCCTGTGAGGGAAGCTCCACCCATCCTGTATACAATTATGAGCTAAAACAAAGAATATTTTTCCAACAAAAATTAACTGAGGTCTGATCCACAAACATAGGAGTTATTGTGGCTTACATTACTGAAGTGATAAAGATAAGAGAAGACTAACAGCCTTATATAAAATTGGGTTGTCGGTCATGCGTTTAGTTTACTAATTTGCCGAGGGTTTTGACATCTCTGCCGCCACACTGATACATCGAGAGGTAAATGGAGGTGTTGCGGAAGCGCTCAGAGTATTGAAATTACATTCCAAAAACAATATCCTTGTTACTGTGGACAGTCCACAGTAGAAAATACTAAAAACTATCCAAGGTCTTGGTTTTCCTAAGTAATCAGGATAGTGTGTCTGTTGAGGTTCTCAACTGGTTTTAGCACCACAAACAAAAATTAACTTTACTCAAAGTGTATTCTGATTAGACATTGCACAAACTAGTGTCCTGTATATTCCACACCCCATAACGATAGCAATTTTCTTTCTGTCTCTGCGTCTTCCTTTTTTTGTTTTCTTTATATATTTTTACTTTTACTGTGTTCAGAAAACCTCACAACTCTTTTATTTCCCCATAGTCCCTTGACTAGTGGCATACCTCTCAGACTTCATCAATAGAAAATGTAATCCCAGACTTTTTACGACTGCTGTCTACATGTATACACCACCATTTCCGTCCTCCCATTGCTCCTACTTTTTCAAACACTTAAGTTCACAGAAAAAGATCACTTCCTCTGCTGTTTCCCCAACAGCCCAGAGCTGCTCAGTAGAGCGAGACATCAGAGGCTGAGAACAGTGAGAAGCTTGAGTTTTGTTTAAGTGGCCTTGCAATACCTTTTGCTCTCTGCTCCTCTGTGATGCACTTCCTTTGGGTGCTAAATTAAGAACTAGACAAGGGAGACTGAGATGTAAAAGATTATTAAGTGGAATTTATTCATCAGAATAAGCTTCTTTTATTGAAAAAGGCTGAACGTCTGTACCTATGAGTACTAGAGTACTCTGATAGTAGATAAATACAGTTGAAGGCTTGGTTTCTGGTGGTGTAAAAACAATTGCTAAAATAAATTAAAAATAATGACTTAAAAGCAGTTAAAGGACTTTTTTAATTTTTATTTTCATACTATTTCTAAAAGTTGCATTAACAATTATGAATGCATTACATTCCTTTGGAAAAAAGATATAATGTGATGTTGGACGCTTCACTGATCACCAAGCAACATTTTACTTAAGATGCCATGTACGGTAAATGTGAATGATTTTACATGACTTCTTTATGATGTTGTTTACAGGGGGTGCAGCTGCTAACACACTGGAAGAGATTATGGAGCAAGAGGAGACCACTGCATCTGTAATGTCTGCAACTGCTAGTGATACCCAGGGAGACGACAGCAGCCTCAACATGTCTGCTGATACTTCATTCCATTCCCCGTCCCCAGAGACTGACAAACTGAGCACAGTGTCCATGGAGGGAAATGGGGAAGATCAGTCTTGTGATCTGTCCTCAGATGGCAAGTACGAACTCTAGTATGACTTCTCCACCCTCAGACATGTTTAAACATTGGTATTAGCAATACTTTGAATTCTCTCTTTGCTTGACTTTTATAGACAACTGCAGAGCACAGTGAAAGATTCTGCAACTCTGAGTGATGTAAGGACAACTGATGGCACAGACTCCTCTGAACTTGCAGATACTGGTGGGTTTGCACTTGGATTATAGTGATATTGTTCATATCTGTGCTGTGGATATCTTGCACCTAGTAATGTATTTCTTGAATTTGCCGTACTATGCCAAAGTTCAAGTGTTTTTGCTTGTCAAAGTCAACACACCTGTCTCACAATACAAATTGTCTTTTCTGTACAGATAGTGCTCCATGTCCAGTTGAAAATGTAAGCCAACACCCAATCTGTGAAGAGTCTACACCTCAGAGTGTCCAAAGTGATTACAGTACTGTACCCAGCAGCCTCCCTCCGCCTGTGATGCAAGATGCAAAAGCACAGGCCTCTGTTCAGGCAAACACTGAAACCCTCTGGGAGCAGACTGACAGGTTGGAGAGCCTGGTGGCCACCAGCACATCACGCCCCACTGGAGAGGATGCTCAAGTGCAAACAGATTTCACACCACTACCTGTGCCTCCACAACAACACATTGACAAAGTCCCTTCCTCAGCTAATGCGCCTGCCTTTGAATCATCGGGAAATAAAGATACAGCCACTGCAACGGAGGAAGTGGACCCGCCTGATCTCAAACATGCCTTATGTCACACCTCGGAGACCTTATCATGCCAAGACTCAACACCAAGTGCTCTTGCCACAACAAAGGCACCATCTATTTATGCCACAAACTCTGAGCCAAAGCCCAAGCCTTCCAACGAGCTGACAAGGGACTACATCCCAAAGGTGGGGATGACAACGTATACTATCGTGCCTCAGAAATCTCTGGAGAAACTGAGATATTTTGAAGTTGCACTGACACTGGAGCTGCCTCCTGAAGCTCCAGAAGAGGGCCTTAATATTGGTTCTCTTCAGTTGGAGGAAAGCACAGCACCGAGGGGACAGACGGAGGTCTCAAAGGAAAAAAGTGAGCTGCACTCTACTACACCCAGGGAAGACTTACTGACTAGCACTGCTACTACTCATAACACTGTTAATGGAAGTACACCTGAATTCATTGATTCCTTGTCACCAAAATGTTTACCTAAAGCAGATGACAAGATCTCATCCTCGGCTAATGGGACATCTGAAGGAGGTTCACCAGCAGAGATAAAGGAGATGAAAATTCCACCCGCAACTAAACCTAAGCCTGGTTCTTTCCGCTTGGCTCAGCACAAAAAAACACCTGGGTATTATGTAACCTCAGCAGCAGAAAAGAATCTCAGCGCTAGTCCTGGTTCTGGCCAGAGGGAGGCTCAGGGAAGTGCAGAGAGAGCAAAGTTACCACCCCCTCCTCTACCACCTCCTGTGCAATGTCAAGAGGAGACAACAGGGGCCGCTAATTTTGCGCTGAGCCCTCCTAAAAGGGATGACAAGAATGTAGCCATCATGCAAATGAGTAGGCAAAGTAGTTTGCCATCTAAAGAGCCAAGCACAGGGTTAAGCTTGGAAAAATTAAGGAGCTTTGCGGCCCCTAGGCCCTATTCTCCTGCAACCCCATCGCGCTTCGCCCAGGCAGTGTCCTCTGCTGTGAAAAGGAGCCAGTCCCTATCCCATTGGCCCAAGTCGCCCAAGTCTCCTCAGTCGCCAGTTTCACCACCCTTCTCCCCAATCAAAAGTCGCTCTTCAGTCATAGAGTTAGAAGGATTATCTGAACACAAGGTGAGTTCTAATAACACAGCATACTTACATTTAAATATCTAAATAAAGATGAAAGCAGCAAAGAGCTAGTTTCTACTCATGTAGAAACCACTGTCACTGGACATAGCTTTTTTTATATACTTCAACTCCTACACAGAAATATTAATGCTTAAGTAGAAGAGCCCTTTGCACTGCTGAGCAAAGCGTGTGTCTCTTAAAAGAGTAACATAGAAGTGGAAAAGAATGTGACTTATCCCATTACTGCTTTGGTTTGTTTGAAACCACTCTTTGCAATGGTGGGGGCTTCCTTTTTATGCTGTATCAGCAATTTACACTGTCACTCTCATGAACATAAAAAAATCTTATAAGTAGCAGAATTTATAATAGTTTCTGTGATCTATTGAGTTGAATCAGCCCAGGATTTAATATAAACTTTAAAAGAGACTTAGGATTGGGCCTGTTTTTACCTATTTGAAATACTATCATGATGTTGAAAGACCAAAATTCAATTATTACAATTACAATTTAATTATTTCTGCAGAGATTCCACACAGAATAGACTGAGTGATGAAGGCTGTATACCCCATAACCCATTGCTATCTGAGCTTTAGATCCATAAAGTCAATAGAACTTGCAGTTGTGACTCTACACTACATTATAATCCAGTGAAATATAGAATTAGATTTTCTGTACAATTTATTATTTTATGGAAAACCTGTATTACTGGTATAAATTGTACAGTAAAGATTTTGGCCTTTTTACATTCATTATAAAAATAGACATCAATAGTTAATGATAGACCAGCATCAGCCCTGCACTTAATAGGCTCTTTTGACCTGTAGAAATACTGTATTTACTTTTGTTGGACTCAATATAGTTGTTTTATAGACTTTAAAAATACGTATTAAAAGGTACTACAGTCTTGCTTTCTTTTTGTCTTTTTATGTTGTCTGACACAGAAGTCTTCAGTGATCACATAAATTGTGTCTCTTTTTTAACATTGTAGGATGGTGAAATTAGAAAGGATGGTGACAAAGACTCCACTCTGCAGGGAGGAGAGGGTGAACCACCATCTTTTACTGGGTTTGTTCAAATGGAAGGAGAGAGCAGTCCATAGCAGTGCCTGAATTCTTCTGATGAAACAACATCTACTGTAGGCAAAATCAAACACACATTTCAATATGATATAAAAATCATGCATAAATCATGCATAAACCTTGTATTTTTTTCTTCCAGGAGGATCTTATCCTGTCTACTTTGAGCTCTCCAGAGGTTTTTTTATCACATGACACAGTCTTTTATTTTACCTCTTTCGGTAGTCTCCAACAGTGTACATAAAATGATGTATTTTGATAATTAATAATTGCTGTATTTTTTTTTATTTTCTCACATCATTAAATACCCCAATATCCCTGGTGCTGACCTGCATATTTTAATGCTTCTCTTTTATTTTGTGTGATGATTATCTTGCATTTAATGCATTAGCCTACTGTTGTGAGTGAACAAGAACGGTAAATGGGAACAATTCTATAAATTATTAGAAAATGTATTATCTGAATAATACTGGATGTGTAGGACAGACCTGACCTATGGTACTTACTAGATGCTCCTTTAGATTATACATCAAATCTATATTTAAATATTGCAGAGTTTTGATTAAGCTATGCAGAAATACACTGATGTGCACATCACACATGTTCTTGTCAAGCAGTGTTGTTATGAATAAAGCTTTTATCATTTCAGTTTCCTTTAATTATTTGCCTTCATTGAGTGCATAAATGATGCAGACTGTATGTATTGTTGTTGCGGCTGCTGTTGCATACACTGCTGAACTCCGATCCCGTTGAAAACAGCCTGTTATTCACAGGTAAAACGTGATCACAGTGTGCGACGTAGGGCACGCTACAGTAGAACACCTGTGCTACACGTGTGAACAGTTCATTCCGTACAGGAGCAGCGGTATGAAGACTCCGCTTGAGGCGCAAGGTAAGAACAGCTGTATAAAAGAAGAAGAAAAACAGTCCAAATTTCAAACTGGTATTATTTATTCGGTTCAACCTGGCGTAGATGGAGCATGAGGAAGGACTGCTGTACGGAGCACCGTGCATTTTCAGTCTTTTGTTGTTGAACCTTTACCTTCGTATTTATTTTATTGAATTGCAGGATTCTAATTTGTAATGAAAATTATGAACCTACTATGAACAATTCTCGCAAAATGTAACGTTAAGAACGTCGATAATGTTTTGAAGGGACAGTTGCGTTAACTAAGCTTTCCCTTTTTGCATTTCTCAACTGTTCGTACAAAACTTAGCAAACAGTTCTCATCAAGGTCGAGCTTTCTGCCACACGTTTCTAAATAGGCCTAACAGATACGAATATGCAGACGTCCCCGACATTTACAGGCTATTATCAAAGCATCTATCTTTCAAAAGTAAAGCTAATTTAATGTTAACCTCGTCCAACTGTTCTCAATTATTCAAATACCTTGACATGTCTATGCTAGTTGAAACATAGCTCACTGTAACAGCGTCCACCAAAGTGTTGAATTCGAGACCGTCAGTGTTTACAGTATAACGTCAGTTAACGTAAACGTTTGCTCAGGTGCATAAATGCAAGGACTTTTGTGTTGCAACGTTTAACTTAATTTAAACGAATAACAAAATATGTTACTTTTAACATTCCATGTAAAATACAGATGATTAAGTAGGCTGCTATCACACCCTATAATTAACATACATTTATTTAATTGTACAAAATAATTTACCTCATGTAGTTCTAAAACGGTTCCTAATTGCAGTCAGTTGCAAAACCATGAATTAAATTTACAATTTCCATAGAAATGGCATTGACTGAACCCTCCCTATTAAATTCATACATTAGAACAGAGTTTTCTGTTATTTCAGCACTTCACTGACAAGAGGACATTGTGCTAAGTATGTCATTGAAAAGAGAACTATCTCATTTTCAAATTAGATGCCATGTCACCAAGGGGCCTGCACCAAAACTAATACTATTCTTTAAAAAAAATAAAATAAAAAAAACGCACATTGGTACTGTATCACAATAGCTTCTTTGGACATTTTCAGCATTATAAGGCAACTTGCTGGAAATCAGTCAGTTGTCCTTCCTTCTCAACAACTTTGCCATGCCAGAAATGATGCAATGAATTCAAGTGAGGACTGACCGCTAGACAGCAGGAACTCAGAATACACACAATAATTATTCTTGCAAGTGGTGATAAGTGACCTGATCACTGCTGTCTCGAGTTATGAATGGGCTAGTGAGGATTTTGGCTGTAAAGAAGCTGCTGCAGCACAAGTGTTAATCCAACCACCCTCTCCCTGTAGTTTCCAACAGCTGCTATGCTTCACTCCATTGCATTCCACATTGCCCAACCGAAGAGTGCACAACTGTAGTAACCTTTACATTTCATTAGATGGACATAGTGCATCAAACTGAACTGGACAGCTGTAGCTTGACTTAAACTCATGATGATCTTTAGCAGGAAAGATTTTCTCTGAGTGACACTACTCTGATCATTTGGTGGACCCACACAGCACACAACTTTTCATTCTCTTGAAGCCACAGAAACAACGTAAACAATGCAACAGTTGAACAATGCCTATCTAGTACTGAAGAGCTGTCCAGAGTGAGACATTTCTGCTTGCAATTGTGATGTTTGCCGCCAGAATGACCATTGTCGCCAGAATGACCAGAACCATACAAAAATGCTACAGCATGAGTCCCTGTCAGCAGTTCCACCTTCCTCCACTGTTGCCACTTTTCGACACCGCAAACCTAGTTCTAGTGCTGGTTCGCTGTTGGGTTAACTTGCAAACCTTCTCAGAACCTGTTTGCTTTTCCACAGCCCTTAGAGAGCCACATTATCTGAGGCTCATCAAGCCAATGAGAGGGGAGCCACACATGCTTGGTCAACCCCTCCTGCTATGGCTCAGCACTCCTTCTTTGTAGGTTGAGAACACCCCCAGGAGGAGAGAAGGTGGTAATGGGATCCTATAGACTTTGGCGGAGGCCAGGGAAAGAATCAGTCACAGGGTGCTCTGGGGGAGCTGGCTAAATGGTGGGAATGATTGGAAGCCAGATAGGGAAAGCATAGACTGCAGCAAATGTCCTGTGCTGATTTTTCTTCAAAAGCAGGTCGGATGGGAAAAGTTAGAGGAGCCCAACGGTAAGTGCTGTTTTAGAGGTCTTCTTTAAAATGCTGAAAAAGCTGGTTTCTGAGAGAGATGGATTCTCTAAACAGTCCTTTATTGTACCAATTGAGCACCAAGGATATCTTGGTGGAAGGCAGTTAAGCATCATGTGCCATAACATAGCCTATGGGCAGGTGAGGTTGTTCCTCTTCACCAGATCTAACCTCCTAGCTGATACAGAGGTCTTGCTTTTTGTTACAGCCGTGATAGGGACACACCCAGCAGCTGCAGGTTGTTGGCAACCATTGCCAACTTGATCGCAAGGTGGAAATGTTTTCACCATCTCCTTGCCCTTGTCCATGCTCTGCTGATGGCTGCCTTGCAGGATGGCCTTAGCAAAAGTAGGGAGGTGTCTCCTAAACTGGAGTAGGCCTAGAGTGTTTAGGCATTAATGAGTTACTACCCCACTTCTTTTATTAAGGAACAGTGGACATTTTATCTTTACTACAAACACCTTAAAAACCTGGCAATCAGCACTCTGTCATGCCAACAAACTAAGTTGGTGCTGTGGCACTGAAAGTAGAGCTGATAAGGGTCATTGCAGCAGCATGGCCTCATTAAAACAATTAGTCTGTGTCAATGATGTCATTGACATAGACAATGGGGCAAAAACAACACCTGTTTTAAAAAAATACAGATCAGATAATATCAAATAAAATATAAAATTATTTTAAAACATAATTTGTGCATCATTTAAAGGCAAAATAATATAACTTAATGATTAATCATTATCTAAAAAAACTATTTGTAAACTTAAGACCAAAATGCATTACAGTAGAAATAAGTCATAATTAAACCATATCTAGGTGGTCTATATACAGTATATTAGCCATGACCTGACAACTTTCAGGGTTCTTTTTGCACTGCATTATACTATAGCATGTGTGCACAAGAGCAAACAAGGAGGCGGAAACAATGCCCCATGTTGTAAGTAAATGATGGTGTAAAGGACAATCAGTCATCAGACCTCAATATGACGGAATGAATGTTGTAGTTTGTAGTAAAAAACTATTGTAGTAAAAGATTATAACAGAGATACAGTATCTGCCTGTTTGTCAGACAGAATGTCCGAAGCATAAATTGATGGTGCAACTATTTTACACTTTTGTAAAAAACTGTCTGAGTTATCTGAAACGCTCTTATATAGACCCTAAAATACGATAGATTTGACATTCAGTCTAGACCAATGTAATTAGCATTTGCATTAACTGATACCAAAAGAATGTGTTCTGGGCTTTGTGTTATTTCTGGCCCTCTCATGCTGCCTGGGGTTTCTTGTCCTTGTATCAGTCCACTGTTGGACCTCCGCGGAACCATTTGTCTACCCCCATCTCCTACTGCTCTATGCTCTCCAAAAACAACCTCAAGACACAAAATACTGACACTGCTGGTTTCATCTCTTAAGACGGAGATGCACTTGCATATTGATGGGCAGAGTTGTCTGATGATCAACTGTTATCTTGTGTTCATGGTATGCTTTTATGTGCACATAATAGTACTCAGCTTTAAAGGTAACCCAATCCATATAGAGCTGTGTTATTGTGGCAGATGCTATGGTAACTACATGTCGGAGAGAGTGGATTAATGGAGACAGAAAGACACATGTCATACAGATTGCTCTGATTTCCATCTCCTAGCAAGAGATTTCCCAGCTACAAACTTTTTTACTTTCAGAATAAAGCTTAACCACACAAAAGATGCACATTCAGGTAGGTGTGGGTGATTTGGGATATAAAATTACCTACAATAGAAAAATGTCTATCGCATGTATTTATTTTGGTATAATTTCTATGTCGAAAAAGCAGCGGTTGAACTACGTTGCAATACTTACCTTATTTGGACGATGCTTTACATTCTGATCCCTGCAGGTTATGTTCATTTTGCACTAAAGTTCTTAATAAAATGAGAAATGACTCACTACTTTTCATCTGCCAAATATTTAATTCATACAGGAATGTGTACAAAATAGGCTTTACCATGTGGTTATTTCATTATTATTTACTCATGACTATTACTTCATGACTATTTATTTATAGAATTACCAGAAAACATGCTATATCTTAATATATATCGTCGAGATATAAAATTACCTATATCGGTATAGAAGATATTTTGGCCATATTGCCCAGCCCTAAATTCAGGAAGATGAAATTCATGATCTTTTATCATTCTGAGATGTAACGTTGTACTATTCCTTTTACTCTTCATTTCTTCCCTTTGAAGGCAAAATCAACTTGGATTTGATCACTGCACCAGATTGTCATATTTACAAAAGTAATCAATTTAGCCTTGTCTTCTGTTAATGTAGTGAGGTATTGTTTTAACCCTGTGCTGCCTGTTGTCTATCTCCAGTAGCCTGTCCTCCCCTGGTCAGACTCTGTTACACATTACCTTTCAAAAAGATGTTATCATCCCAACCATCCCCCGCATGGAGCCTGTCACTGAATGACACAGCCCACAACACAACCAATACACTGGGCTGGCTACTCTGTACAACCACATGCCTTCTACGGTGCACTACGTTTAAAGTGCAATTTGGATCCCTGTGCGAAGTCCATGACAAAAGAACAGTTTGTTTTATAGTACAGGCGGCCCTCATAGAGTCATTACTGAGCTAAAGACATCCCCTTTGTGTAAGTGTGCTTTGCGTGCACATTTCCTGCCTTCCTGGTTGCAAAGATAACTATATCAATAAACAAAAGCAGGGAAATTAAAGCAACAATATTAAAAAAAGACAAGGCTGAACAAATTAGGCAATTATTAGTACACTACTGTGTCAGAGCAAAGATGGCTGTTTTGGGAGTCATTGTGTTAAAAATATCTTTATTGTGGTGGATCATATTTGGGTGGGAGGGATCGTTTTGCCCCACTGGGCCAGCCCCGTGGGCAGCAGGTGTGTGTGTGTGTGTGTGTGTGTGTGTGTGTGCGCGCACGTGCGTAAGTGTGTTTGTGCGCACGTGCGTAAGTGTGTGTGTGCTCTGTTGAGTTGTGAGCCGAGGAGCAACGCCAGCCAGCTTGCTCTAACTGTGCTCTGCACACACTCCAGTCTAACAGCTCGTCTCTTCTCTCTGCTCCAGATGATGCCTTGGATTTAGCCGGCCCACATGAGTGATATGAATAACACACTGGACGGAATACACACTTCTGGAAGCCTCGGAGAGAAAGCAGAGATTTTACAGGGTGGCAAGGGTAATGTGAGTGGCTTTCCCAGCCCAGCCCTCATCCCTTTGCGAGCTCCTTTACCAACACCAAATGCCCAGAAGATCAGGAATACGCTCTGTAAGGGGAACAGGTATGACTCATTTTTCTTTGCACTTGCCATGAATGACACCAATCTGTTTATAAGATTTAATTAAGATAAATTTAGTTGCACTAAAACTGAAAAAGTAGTGATTACACTGTACAATGTGAGCTGCCCTGCAGAAGAATGGTACCCTTTGTATTTGCAGGAGTTGGACGTCTATTTGAAAGCTGTAGTGTAGACTTTGTACCTGTAAACACAATTGGCTCAACCCAAACGCAGCTGTCAATGGAGTATAATGTATTTTTGTAGCAGTGCAGTTAAAGACCTGGAATCAAATCAAGCACCTGTTAGTTTGTGTGAGATAATTAGTAACTCAGTAACTGCTGTGTTTACAGAGCAGGAAAGAAACCTTCAGTCAGAGAACGGCACCTTTCCGAAACTGAGGCCCTCTCATCTGCAAGTGGGCTGAAATCTAACTATTTCTTACTATATGATATCATTGAAGGTGGTATTGTAGATGATCTTCTCACACATTTTTTTTTCTGATTAATTCAGATGCTAGTTCCCTATAAGCCCTATAAGGACATGTTAAATGCATTTTAGGATTAAAGAACAAAACCTACAGCCTGACTACTCTTTACTACCAACCATTTGCAGGTGCATACCTTAGGGGTGATGAGGAGTGACACATAATTAGGATATTTTGAGATTATGAAATTTATTTTGTTTGTATTGTAATATAGCTTACTTTTCTCTAGCCAGCAGTTCAAATGCTTTTTTGTCTGTTAGCTACTATATTGTGAAATCAGGAGCAGCTCACATGTGCATTATCTTATCAAAAGTCTGATGGTTAGTTGGGTGTGTCGTCTGGTAGTTAAGAGCAGGAGAAGTCCTTGCAGTGACAGCCTTGTGTGTGTTTATCACCTGCTTCATTTATACTCTCCATTCCTCTATGGGACAAGCGCAACAGAGGAACTAGCAATATGTTGTAACCGCTTACAAAATCAGTCTAGCATAAAGTCTAATACATCATTCTGATGTTACAGTCTGGACTGACTCTGACGGGCAAAATAGGGAGAGAAGTGATTTATTTAAAAGTTCACAAATTTTTTTTCGCAGGTTTCTTGCAATATCACACAAACTGTAAATTCTGTATTTGCTTGATCCAACATTTCACCGAAGCTTCTGTATACAAGTATGATACGCTAAGTGAGTGATATTAAACCCAAAATACAATATGGAAACATGTTTTTTATGACTTTACCACATCATATTTACACAATATTTTAAATAAAATATTGTAGATCAGTGCATAATTTTCTACATGTTGCCCAAACATTCAGCCTGACATACTTGGCCCTTTGATAGATTTTTGAAATAAGATGTGAACAATGCTTGCCACATTTCATGCGGGCATCTGTTTCTGTGTGTGATGTGTGTGTTTTTTGTCTTTCAGGAGCAATGAAGAGGGAGAGGATTCATTCTCTTCCCCTGTGCCAAACCCTTTCCCTGAGCTTATCACCTCAACCCTCTCCTCCCTTGTCTCTGAATGTTTATTACCATGGACTAAAAGTAGTGCAACTCAGGTGAGTGTTCCATTTACAGTACTAAAGCCTGTTTGTGACACAAAGAGGCATGTTATTTAAAGAAAAAAGGGCCTCTGTTGTAACCTTTTCCATGTGATACCTCAGGCAGCATGGATATGGTAACTTTGATTGGAACAAGTGCCAGAAAAACACTGCAGGACAAGATTTACATAAATGCATAGTTAGATGTTTGGCTTGTGATTTATCTGAAACTTCAGGTCATATGAATGGTAGAACCAGTTGTGTGAGTCTGTAAATTAGTTCCAGGGAGGACATAAAAAATGCTCTCAGCACACTCAGACAATCCACACGCACAATGTAACTACTTCTGAGAGCCCAGGTTTGTACCTTCATACAGTGCCCACTAAAAAACGTAAAAATGGGCACTACATGTGATCTCTGATACCACCTGTAGACATTGCATTTGTGCCTTAATGCCACTCTTGTACATTTCTTTTAGCACAGGGTGTGTGATTTGTAATGCACTGAATATGGGAAAGTACCTGCTGATTCTGGAAAAGCTTTCACTCCAGTATAGATCTTGAGTTCATTTTGGCAGTTTTATTGATTTCTTTCTTTTACTTACTTACTCTTACTGGTCCCCAACTGACCGTTCACTAAGCCCCGCCCTTCTTAGTTACTGTTGCTTGACTGCGCTTCCCAGTCTAACATGACACATATGCAGTTGACAGTGATAACAGTGACAGATTTACCACTTGAAATTTAGAGTAACTTTGAAAATAATGGCAGACTAACTTGTTTTTCTAGGAGCACTGTAACCCATAACTTAAAATTGTATGGAAACACGCAGAACATTTAGGGGCACACACCCCAAAATTATAACTTTATTTATTATTTCATGACAATGCACATTAATGAACATGTACAGCAGTACACGTAAAAAAGCCAGATTGTAGCCCGGGGACTAATTTCCATCTGTAGACCATTAGGCAGGTAGCCTGACAAGCCAGACCCACATCAAGACGTTGGGTCTGGGAGCTCACTGTTGACATGGCTCAATCCGATGGGTGGGATAAACGGTTGTCTTCTCTCTGCATGCAATAGGATAGCACTACAACCAGGCAGAGCAACGAAGAAGGTAGCAAAGCTAGTTGATAGATGAAACTTTTGCCGTATCCGGTCGGCAAAACTCCGAACACATCTTCCTTTTTCAAGAATGATTTCAGTGCTGTTCTTTGTTCTTTTCGCAAATAAAACCTTAACTCCAAGTCTTCAAGAAGACCGCTGTTCCCAGCAGCAGCAGCCATAAGCCCGCCCGCCGACTCTATACACGATGTGATTGGCCTGACCAGAGTTTGTTTTTTCCAGCTCGCAAGTCAACGGAGAGTGCCTAGACCCCCCTGGCTGCAAAATAATTTTGCGTTTGGGTGCGTCTAGATTTCTAGGCTATTAGGCAGGTTGAAGTTACAATAAAAAAATGACAAAAGATATACAATAGTAACATTTGCTATATAAAACAAGGAGAAACAGAAAGAAAATGAAAAACAGGACAATTCATTGTTAGGTGTTAAAACGGAGACACAATTCATTAGTATGCTCTACTGGGCTAATACAGTACAGTAAACAGTTAGAGGTGGTTGCACATTTGGTTAGCTCTAAGCCACAACTTTACTTGGCTCTTAAAAGTGGCCAAAGTGGGACGTTCCCTTATAGTTGGGGGTAGTATGTTCCATAATGCACAACCTTTAATAGATATGGCTGAAGGAGGTTTTTCTAAAAGGAACCTCACAGTCCCTGTTTACAACAGCTCTAGTGATCAGAGTCTGTCTGTATTTAATAAACTCTAGCAGTGGAGGTGGTGCCAGGCCATGTAGTACTTTTATAAATTAAGCACAATGAGGAACATTTACAAAACATATATATATATATATATATATATATATATATATATATATATATATCAAAACATGTATTTCTCTAAGATGTTGCAATGATGATAAGAGAGTTTTTTTTTGAGTTTTTTTTTTATCTAGAGTTTTGAGTGCCTTCTTTTACTGAAGCTCAACTGGTTTTAGGATAGTCGAACTGGTGAGCTGGTGATGCAGTAGTTCAAATGTGAAAGTATAATTGAGTGCAGAAACATCAGAGCAGCTGCATCTGACAAAGATGCTCTGATTTGCTTAAAATGACAAAGATTGAATTGAATTATTTTGGATATCATTTTAACATGTTTTTTGAAAGAGAGTCTGGAGTCTATAATCACGCCTAAGCATTTAAACTCATTAACAACTTCCAACTCTTCTGTGCCCAAGAACCCCCCAGATTGAGAAAGCGTAATAGTAGAAGGTTGCTTCAACAAGTATAAATCAACCTTCAATGCAATTTTTCACATTTTCCCCTACGGTATTTTAACTGTATTTCTGATAAATGCTTTGGTAATACATACAGAAACTACAATATGCTGTTTTATTGTTGATGTGTTGGTCCTGAATGGAGACTTAACTTATAACCCTACATATTGTACTGTATGTGGTTGGTTAATGATGTGTTCCTTGGCTTTGGAAGTTACCACTCTTGGTAGTAAGCTAGTTAGCTGAGCATGCTAACATTTGCAACTTGCGTTAAAGTAGACAAACGCATTTCTTTATGCATTCCTTGTACTTTTGCTCTTGTGTTTTTGATTTTCTACAGCTTTTGTTGCTTGCCCCTTTTAGATCAGTCTACAGCAACTTGCACTTACATACTGCAAATTATGATACAGAACTTGTGATGAATAATCGTTTATTTACTTCTCTCTTTTACCCAATCAGTGCAGGTCAGTAGAAAATGTATTATTATGCACAGCAAAATATTACTTAATATGACCCTGTGATCTGTTGTGGATTTGTATGTGTATACACAACTCACTGCCAAATTCTAAAAAGAGAGCACATTCATTATGTTGGAAAGCTAACAATTATGGGTCTGCTTTAAAAGTGCAAGGGTTTCAAAATGGATTTTGTCTATACATTTTCCAGGGCTGTTAAATTACTCTGGTTTGTCAACCACTAGATATTTCCTGGATGTGTATCCCTATACTGTATGCTGAAATTGATTTCAGGTTTTTCAGTATCTTTGTGGTGTATGTGTGTGTATACATGTGTGTATTTGTGTATGCATGTGTAGCAGCAGGGGGCAGCTCAAAGCAATGACTCATAGGAATGCTTGAAATTACAGAGCTCCGCAGTTAACAAGGACCATCAGCAGTATTAGACCTCTCTGTGCTCATGTGTTGCTTTCATGCTAAGAATGTACAGAAAGTTGTGCTTTCTCTTTTTTGAAGCTTCCATTGTACTAGTAATTTATGTGTGATTGGCAAATTGTTATTTGTTCCTCTGCACGCATTATGTTAAGATTGCTTGATTATCTAACATTGGAGTCTCTCTACTTCATATACAAAGTCTTAAATAAGCCTTCTACTTGATTCCATCCTCACACGATTCAAAGATTCACATCAGAAAAATACAGAGTGATTGCCAATTCTCCTGTGCTCTCTCCAGCCTATTGTTGAAGACAGGTCAGCGATTTGGCCGTATCTTTGATATATGCGAGAATAATCCTCAAGTTTCTCAGTGAAGGAGCAATATGACACCCTGTTGACCCCACTCTGCAATGTGGCTTCCTTGTTAGCAAATCTTAAAGTGCTACTTTTAAATCTCACTGAGGAGGCCTGTGCCTGCACCTCAAGGGCCTGACAGCCTCTCACTTAGTCTTTTCAGCAGCGGTATTGGGAAGACAAAGGGAATATGTCAGAGTGAACAGCTGTTTTTGTGTCACAATCCTCATGTCACAGGGTTATGACCTTCTTTCAGTAGCATTCAAGAAACCAGTGACATCATTGTTCCAACTGTGCAGCACTCATCCCCTCACCCACTCTTCTAACTTAAAATTGTCCATTGAGCTTCCCAGTGTGTCTTTGGGTAGTAATTTTCCCATCAGTTAGAATTATCTGTAAAGAGTAATCTTCTACTAAGGACAGGCTTAGATTATAAAATGAGCACGCTAGGAAAATGGCAGTGCCGTCTGTCATGAGGCATCTCAAACAACTTTGTCTAGTTGACCTTGTTTTTAGTTTAACTGCAGTTGATTTGAATGGTTTTGCTGAATTGTGGCAAGACCCTGTGTGACATGGCTCTGTTTTAGACAGGCTTTAAAGCTATTTCACTCGTGAGAAACTGGTTTATCTGAGCTCCCATTAAGCCTTGTGTTTGCATTGTCATGGTACATTTCCATAACAACGGCACCAAGTCATGACTGCCACATTATGTCAATGAGATACCTAGATTTGCGGTCAGCCCAACAGCCTCCAGATAACTACATTTCTAAATGCAGACAATGTCAGTGTGTTGTCAGTTACATGAAAATGCATTGTTACATGTAAAGAAGGTAAAGACAACTATGATTGGTGTGCATGGTGAATGTGTCCTAAACTACCTCAACGGTTTTAGACATACAACCGTGACATTAGTGATTACTTTGTGAAATATAATTTCTGCATTTTTGAGTTTGACCTCAGCAAAAGTACCCACTGGCAATACTAAGGGTTCAGCTTGTAAGACTATTAGCTCAGCCATAGCACAATGTCACTGCATAAACAAATACACATAATTAAGCATGACATGATGATGCTGTACATATTTGTAGGATTGTTGTTGTTGATATGGTCAGTGTAAGATGGCTTTGAGCGTAAGATCACAGAAGAACTGGCGTATTATATTCATGATACAATGGCAAAATAAAAACTTTTTGAGGAAGTCCATTTAACTAGCAAAGCCTACACTCTCCAGGAATATAGTGGGCAGTCATGCTTGGACTCTTACCAGAAACAAGAAGCACACAGGCAGTGTGTTGAGTCCAGATGGTGTTGAGTGTTCAGTTCAGCCATATGACTCAGAGGAAATGCCTGCCGCTTTAGAGATGTTATTTCAGACGCAACATGCACCATTACATGTTTGTTCACTAGGAGTTGCAGCCTCTCCTCTTCAGCAGATTTAATAGGGTCCTCAGGGTCACACTCAACATATAAAACATTTATTCATGATCTCTCCATTCAGCTGCTTAATAATTTATCCTAAAGATGTCTACTGACCAAACAGAGCTATGCTGAAGCCGTACCTTATGCATCATTTGAATATTATAAACTTGAATCAACAAGTTATATCATTGAACAATGACAAGAACAATATAATGCAATAGATTCATGTGAGAATCAGAGAAGTTAGAATTAGGAGTCATGTTCTGTAATCTCTGCACATAGTTTTCATTCTTTGTGCCTATAGAGTATGTGTTATATACAGTATAGGAAGTCATCTGGTGTTAGATGCACATTCAGCTCATTTATGTCTCTCTCTCTTACTTTTTTCAGATGTTGTTTCAGTTGTGGGATAACTTTCTTTTTTTTTTTTTTAATGGTTCAACACACGTTGGCTGTGTTTATGACCGTGCACCTATCTGGGCTTTGATGCAGGTTTGACACTGCTCGGCTTTGATATGAGATTTTCATAATAACTATAGTATCACTATATAATGACTGTAAAAATATTATATTATTATTGATTCTATTGTAGATAATAAAACAGAGTTTTAGTAGGTCCGCAAAACATCTTATCCTTCTCAATTTTTACATTTACTAATGAGATCAAATAAAGCTAATAGTTCTAAAAATCAGCCCACATATTCTTCTTGGTGTTGATGAATGTCAATGTAAACATTGCTGTGACAAGTTTTTATTGAACTTTGTTAAACTGTTTATCAAACTGGTATTATTCTATGGTTTAACTGTGATGTGGGGAATGACCTGGGCCATGTGTAAACCGCAAAAACCAGGGATTAAACTGTGAGAGTAGTCTGATATAAATAGGTCAAATGCAGAATGTGTTCATGTCAAACACAAGTAGCATCTCTCTCTCTCAAACACTCATAACGCGGAAACACAAATCAATAAATATTGTTTGTTTAATATTGTAACTTGTCTGCTGGCTTCTGCTCTCTGCTGTTGTTGTTGCTGCTGTATGGCGAGTGCTTAGGGATGTCTACAAATTACAACACCGAAAAGAGATGCAAAAAAAATATTTATTAATTTAACTTATTTTTTAAAGTAAGTGCTGTAGTATAACTAGCAGGAGACAAGTTATAATTGAGGTAAGTTTGGAGACATTACCTTATTTAATCATTAAATTAATAAATATTTTTGTTGCATCTCTTTTCGGTGTTGTAATTTGTAGACGGCCCTAAGCACTCTTACTGCCCGGTAGTAACAGCAGCAGCAGCAGCAGAGACGAGAAGCCAGCAGGCACGTGTTATTTACATAAACTTCTGGTGTACTTACAAGCTTTACAATCCATCGTTTTATGAGTGCATAACCTATTTGTACTACTGTAGACATTTGGTATCATTTCGGGCATTATTAGTGGGGTAATGTTAAGAGACACTTTGGATCCATTAGCCCCTGCGCTAAGCTATTCAGCTGATAACGCTAACTCGTCCAATGTTCGACCCAGGTGAAAAAAGCTTCTGGGGGGGTGTTTGGCTCGAGATCATGGTGCAAAGGACCCTAGGGTGAAATTACTCCGAACCATCACTTTAAAAAAAAAAACTGGTAGATGATTGGATGAACCATCTATCTTATCACGTCCGTCGTTGTTTTGAATGCACACCTTAACCACGCCTGTAACTGCCTTTTGCTCCTCACAGGACGCTGATTGGTCCGGCCAACTCTGGTCTGGCCGACTGATCTGGACACAAATGCATTACTTGAAGACTAACAAGATGGATTTTCGTGTGATATGTGATCCCGCAATTTGTGCGTGATCCTGTGATTTTGCGAAAATCCAGCTGCTGTGTAAGTTTAGCGTCCTTGCTCTGCAAGATGGATACTGATATAAATATATCTGGCTGTTTTTATAGGTACAGTATACTGTGAATCCCCCTGCTCAGAGGTGGGTATACACTCTGCATATACTGTATGCACCACTGCATCTCTACTTGCTGACTTCCTACTTTGCCAGAGCCTTCAAGGGGTCTTGATTGAATCAACCATGGTCAAGGACAATGTGTCTGGAGTTGGCTTTGTTATGGGAGTTTTACTCTGTTATCATTCTGGCTCCATTAATTCCAATTCATTTTAGTTGTGTGATAACTAACGGCGTCTGCTTGTCTGCATGGTCACAAGTCAGTGTGCTGGGTTTTCAGATAAAGATGAAGCCTGTTGTGGGAGGTTCTTCTTTCCCTGTCTCTTCTCATGAGTAAATAGAGGGCAATGATTGGTTCTGGTGAGGAGATAAAAGTAATCTAGACAAATGCAGTATACAGGCTTTTTACTGTAGCTTTGCAAGGTTTCGGTGACAGAGAAGATTTGCAACATGGCTGCTTTACCTCTTTGGGATGCACTTTTAGCTTACTGAGTGACCCATAATGTTTACATTCAGACTGCTTTCTCACCACAACTACAATGTAAACCATACTAAAAAGGCATAAACACTGAAAATTAACCAGATATACAATACATTATTACCATAGCAGGGCTGAATGAGTTTGTATGTCCTTTTTTTTTATGTGTTTTCAGGCTCCTTGTGGTCTGCGACTGTCTCTCCCTTATACATGCATTTACAGCTTTACTGAAATGTTATCTGCCCTCCCCAGCATCTCATATCTTTTGTGCAAGCACTTGTTCTCACTGTAATTTCTGAAATGACTACTCTAGTATAGTTCCATATAGTACCAGTGGGAGAGTTAGGTTAGGCATTTTAATATATTAAACTAGAGGTAAACTATTTAAAAGTATATTTGACCTAAAATATACTTGTCAACTTTTTAAAACTTTGTCTTGACATTGACCTGGTAAAGACTGAGGCTTGAACATGGGTGTGTCCTGAAAATATGGCACACGTATATGCCTTTTTGTCTAGTCTTACAGTAAAACAGATGTGGCATGGGAATTGTGGCTGTGGGGTACTATTAGAGCTATTTTGGATGTCTCTCCCTCTCTTTCTTAAAGGGCTTAAATGGCATGACTCTATTTAGATACAGTAGTGCCTGCATTATATGAATATTAATACAAATTCACAGTATCTTCAGAACATTGTTAAGACTGAAATAATGATGATAATTGAATAAATAAATCAGTGATGCCAATTTAGATTTATTTTTCTGACCGATAGCCAACCCCTGTTAACTGATCATCAGGCAAGGCAACAAAGTCCCAGTTCACCCGTGCAGGATGCTCGGACACACTATCTTGTACCTATCGCGCAGCCAGATGCTGCGTGCATTGTCGTGGTCACATGTAGCCACTTTCCTGGAACCACTTGCACGTCCGTGCGACTGACAGAACTCCGCAGTTGTCCACTGAGTGTATGTCCGAGCCTGTCTCCACCGTGTCCACCAGCGAGGTTGTCAGCTGTGTGTCTTCCTGGTATAATGTGTGCAGAACGTTCGATATGCTGTAACCCAGCCAGTTCCATTGATATAATGGCATGTGTCACATAGCTCTCCACTGTGAGCACCGTCCAGTAGAGAGCCACAAACTTAGCAGAAAAAAATGCTTAAAACGCAAGTTTACTAGCAGTTAAGAAATAGATCAGTGTTTCTCAAACCTTTTACACCACATACCACTTAATAAAATATTAGGCTCTCTAAGTACCACCATTATGGACCACGTTAAAATAGTGTAGCATAGGCCTACCCTATTCAGCTACGGACTGTTCATGCACAAGGCAGGTTTATTCCTAAAAACATTATTTATTGTTGACAGCCACGCTGTAACATTACCTCCTTCGCCCCGTTCCTACCGAATCAAAACTCAGGTCATATCTCCTTACTGTTTTGCACCGTTTGATGCTAGCAGGTGCTGTGGAGACTTCTCTGCCGCTGCTTAAGTAGTGACTAGCACTCGTGCTAGCCACTGTAGTTTCAACAGAGCTGCTCAAAATATTCTCCTCCTCATTCACACTTCTCTTCCTAATAGTTCCTGTTTGTAGCCACAATTGCAGTGTTTTTGAACCATTCATTTTACCTCTGCTTACTATCTTGCCATCACAGCTCGTAACTAATTATGGATGTATGTGCACTCCGTTCATGAACGCAACTATGTAGCAAGCTAATATCAAAACAAAAAATATGACACTTAAACAAACAAATTTCTTTTAACTGATTATAGTTTAAGTATTAGTATTGAACATGTTGTAGTATTTCTGTAGTATTGTTTTTAAATTAATAATTAAAAAAATATATATATATATCAGAGATTCCATCTGCATACCACTAGAGGGAGGTCGCGTACCACCAGTTTGAGAACCAGTGAAATCGATTATATAGCATATTTTTCTTTTACAATGGAAAAAATTTTCATTAAATACTTTTTTGTTTTAATGTTTTTAACTGATAGTATTAATCTGTCAAAATGTTTATTGTCGGTTAACTGTTAAATGGTTAAGGATTTGTGTTCTTGGAATAAATAATTGCAATTCTGAAAAGTAATAATAAATAAGGGAATAAATGAATAGTCTTAGGCCTGATGTAGATCTAACAGGGCAGACTTAATGTGGTTGCAGGAAGAGGCAAACTGTCCTACAAGTATACAGCTTTTTATTTCCCAAGTAAACTCTTTAGTTTGTCATTATCTAAACCGTTATTAAACTATGGATTTATTTTTTATTTTTTTCATATCCTTTTCTAATATCAGCATGCATAAAGTATATGCAAAATGTTATGAATATGCTAAGGAATGTTTGTTTAGTGAAATGTATTTTATGTCTGAGACTAAAAATAGCTGTGTCTGGCTACAAATAAATCAAAAACAATCTGAAACATGGTCTTTCTGGGAAATCTTCAGCTCATGTTCTGTGTTTGACATTATCACCAGGCAGAATTTAATACTTTGATTCCAGGTGCAGTATTTAACAGTAGCTTTCTCAGGCCTTGTATATTTTAACTCATGAGAAAATCTTCTTTTCAGTTTTGTTTATTGGAACTGCCTTTCTAAAAGTAGAGAAAAGGAAAAAAGTTTTTACAATCCCAAGGACAAAGGAGGGGTTTGTGTTGTGGGGAGGATACATTACTTAGTTTCTCACACTTTAATGGTGAAGGATGTCACCATTTTCTATAGCTTCCAAAAGGGTTACCATATAGAAAAAGTTCTTCTGTATTAATTAAGTGCTGTATTATTAAATATCCCTAGAACTACGATTTGTACATTATCGTTATTTTTAGTTACTATGTACGGACATTTGTCACATAGTTAATTGTGCTCCAAAGGCAGAAGCATGAATTTCCATGCAAGAAGAGTCACCTTGCCTGCCATCACACCACTTTGTCTGCAGAAGCGGGTAGGAATCTTTCATGGATCTCCTCTGTACTATCTCTTAAACATTTACCCTCTGTATTAGTAAAGTGCTGCCTTCTGTTCATGTTTGCAGATTGTTCTAAATCCATCTTGTCTTTGTAGAAGGAACTTTAGGAGATCCAACCTCGTGAGCATTCTGTAAGGGCTCACTATGTGTACAACTTTCCAAAGTTTTCTTCATATATATGTTCATATTCTGTTCACCGTAGTTTGCCTATGCTATTGTTTGAACTGAAATGTTACTGGGATTCACACTGGGTTCTTCAAAAATGTTATCTTACGTTATTGTGAATTTGACACAGATGAAATGTGTCATTTGATGGTAAAAGATGGTGTTTAAACCCAGAGCTTAGCCGGCTCTTCCTAGACTAATTGCAGTTCACTTTCATCAGAAAAAAGCCCAGCAAAATAAAAGCCCACATGTTGAGTCAGAATATTACATTTTGTGGTGGGTTTTTTATATAATGTATGTGGAGCAGCACTTTGCATTTGTAGGAATTACCTGATTGTGGTGTTGGTTCTGCGATTTCTAAGAGTTCCTCATGTTCACAAACATTGGTCCAACAACAATATAATGTATATTTCTTAAACTCCAGCCTAAAACTGCTCCATTATTTCTTATGGATTTATAGATTCTTGCCTTCCATCTTATGATGGCTTGCTCTTATTGTTTACTTTGACGTGGGGGTGATGACCTGAATATCGTACTAACAATGAAATAAGTTGTTACAGACAGGGGCAACCTGGAATGTAAATCATCTGGCAAGCTGAAATGCACAATGTCGTGTGGACCTTTGTGACAAACATGGTACCTCATTGTGAACCACATAGGTAGTATGAGATGAATATGGTGTTACAAAGGGGCAACACTGAAATGTTCTAATGATAAAAAAATGTTTCATTTTCATCAAGCCACCTCAAGTGTCTTTTCTATCCTATCTCTGAGTCAAATATGTTGTGCAAATCCAATTCCAACAAACTCAGCAGAATAGAAATTTGGCCAGATAATATGTATTTTTTTTAGATAAGACCACAGTAGCTCAACAGTCATTTTACTGTGTAAAGTAGCTATGGCTATCCAGCATGCTTATCTGTGTAGCTTGATAACATTTGTCTGCTGTTGTAATTCATCCCCTCATTGTTGCACGCTGGATTCTCTGTAAAACAAATAGAATTTTGGCTATTACTTTGTATTGCCAGTTGGTCCAGTTCTGTTTTAGCACCCTAAGCACCAGTAGTTTAGTTCATTTTTGGGAGCCATTAACTGTAGGCGTAAATGGTATGGGAGAGAGAGAGAGAGAGAGAGAGAGAAAAAAAAAAAAAAAAAAAAAAAAAAAAAAAAAAAAAAAAAAAAAAAAAAAAAAAAAAAAAAAAAAAAAAAAAGAGAGAGACTGAATTTCAGTTTTTCAGTGTTGTTACAGTGAGGAGCTGGGAGGACATTTCTCAATGGTTTCTAAGATAGACAAGGCTGGAGGCCAACTCCTCACCACCACTCTGTGATAGAGCTGCAGCTGTGGGAGTGCAGTTCAAGGTTAAACCGGAGCAGTTTAATTGGAAAAATGGCTCACTCTGTCCTGTCCTTGAGATAAGATGGTCTAATAGAGGTGTTTATGTTCAACAAGACTGTACACTCACACTTTATTAGGTACTGTACATCTGTTCAACTTCTTGTTAAAGGGATAGTTGTGTCATTGCAGTTTGGCTAGTATATTACTTTTTCCATGTTGCCAGCACCCGAGGCTCTCTGCTCCTTTGCCAGCCAAGCTCCACCGGGTGAGGGTTTTGCTGGTGGATGGGCAAGGAGCTCAGATGGTAGGGTCAGAATTTGGTTTAAACAACATGAAAGCATGGATTCATCCTGCCTTGTATCAACAGATAAAGCTGCTGCTGTAATGGTGTGGGGGGTATTTTCTTTTGCACACTTTTGGCCCCTTAGTACCAATTAAGTGCCACAGCCTACCTGAATAATGTTGCTGACCATGTCCTTCCCTTTATGGCCACAGTGTACCCATCTTCTTATGGCTACTTCTAGCAGGATAACATGCCAGGTCACAAGGTTCAAATCATCTAAATTCATCAAAAAAATCCAAACTGCCTGGAGCACATTGGACTACACCTACAGTAGGTGCTAGCTGCTAAATCTAAAGAAAACTTATCACAAATTATTATTATTTTTAGAGCATTAATTAGAGCATTCCCAATAATCACTCAGCTGAAAATCAGCGGGGGAAGGCACAGTTTGCTGCTTTGTCTATCGATCTCAGCCGCTCTGTTTCAGTATGCCTAGTTTACAGTTATCGAATGCCAAAAAATTTTGAAACCAAAAACCATTTAACCATTTTCCAGCATACAGTGCATTTACTGGTATATGTCGGGCTGAAAGTTTATTTACAATAGAGACGAAGGAGGTGCAGCATGGGGGTGTTGTGATGGGTAGTATCACAAAATGCCAAAGATTGTGTTCATTTGGTAACATTTTATTGTTCGAGGGCACTGACGAGTGTATTTTTCCAACTTTAAAATGTTTCAATAGATATGTATCCGGTCATGATTCTGTAATTCATAATTTAAGGTATTCTTTTTTATGTTTTTGCTTTCATGTTAAAAAAACAAATATGTAATGTAGATTTTTTTAAACTTTCGAAGATAGAGGAATATCCTATGGGATATTCTGCCAGTAACGGGTCCTGGCCACTTCAGGAGACGTAGCACCAACCAGTTTCAGAATTTAGACCGTGTCTTTGAGTTGGAGGAGGCAAACATTTCTATATGTTTGCTCTGCTGTTTTTACAACGCTAACAATACTGTATTTTGTGGGAGCTATGAAAATAATTTAATGTTGACAGTGTCACCAGTGCTAACATTTGCCTAAATTAATGAATTCAACCATTCAGCAGATTTTGTCTGGGTGGTGTGCTTTAAAGTACCGTACCTTAGAATAAAGTAAAATACCAATATCAAGCACAACCAACCTAGCTAGTACCAAACTTAGCAAACATGGAGCTCTCTAGGAAGCTTATATTATTCAGGTAGTACCAAATCAAAATCAGTCAGATCAAACTTAAACTATCCACACATTCTAGATGCACTTTTGGAAATAAATTGCTCTCCAGTATATCCCCCAGTGAGGTTGACCTTTGTACCATCACTTTGTAATGTAGCGGTCACATATTTCAAAAGTGATATCTCATTTTGGCATTGCTGCAACCAAGACTATAAAAAAATAATCATATTTTCAGTTAAACAGCTGAAGCCAATTTGCTCTTTTGCCCTTTTTAAAGTGAGGAACAATAATCTAACAGAGAACTAACTTTCCAGGTAACATTCTTTATTTTTGCATGTTGCAACATAAAAGGTGTGTTTGATTGACATGACGTAGGCGGACATGAATGCTTTTCGGGTGAAAGCATGTGTACATTTGGATCAGGGTTACTTGTTGATGAATGCAGCTCTGTGTTCGCTGATAAAGACATCAGCCGTTCACACAGCATGCTATCTTGCCTGGCCATTCGTTAGAAACTCTTACCAATTATTAACAGTGCCTTCCACTCAATGTTATCAAATACCTTTTGTAAAAAAAAAAAAAAAACGCATAATGATACAATAATTCGTCTGTGGAAGTAAAAGTAATTATATTCTGAGTAATTATCAGACTGTTGATAAACAGTATGGGGGTGGGGGGGAGAGAGAGACACAGATACAGATATATGATTCATAATAATTATAGCAGTGGGCATGATGTACAACAATAAAGATAATAGAACTATGACTATAGCAATACATATTTTCTATGTTTAGAAACAACCTTCTGTACATATCTGCATGAATCAGCCTGCAGAGCACTACTTAAATAGTTTTTGATAGCAAACCACCTGAGCACAGTGTTGGTGCCTTAGGACAAACCCCCACAAATAATTGATGATAACTATGCAAATGTTACAAAAACATAATACTATCAAAGTAACCATGGAGACAGCACTTACATTCACAGGAAACTGCTCTGCATGTGTGGCCCTGATGTCCACCCAGAATTATCCAGCAGAAGTAACATGGTCAATGACCATGTGTCTTATCAGGACACTTCCCATGCCCTACCACACTTCATCATGCCTCTAACTTACTCCATCTGTGTCTATCTATTTTCGAACTTTACATAAACATAATTTACATTGTTAAAACACATTTTTAAAGATTTAGTGTTTAGGAAATACAAAGTAAACACTGCTTTATGATTGGGAATGTTGTAGACTGAAGCAGGTTTCCCTCCAGGATTTCAGTAGCTTTTGCTGCATTTATGATGCCTCTACAATTATTCCAATGTCTGCAGAGATGCAACCCCCACAGCTGGTGCTGGGATGGTGTTTCTGCTGATCCTTTGTACATAGCAACACAAGTTAAAGTTTTGGTTTCAGCAGGCCATAGAACGTGCATGCCTTTGTGTGAATTTCTCTGGCTGTGTCTTTGCCACACAGCCCTGACGCTGTGACTGGTGAAGCACCGGGGCGACATTTTTAGTCAGTGTCTCAGCTGTTGAACACATTAGCTCCCTCAGAGTTGCCATAGGTCTTTACAAAACTTCAATATAATTTATAGCATAAAATCCTGCTGTGTAACACTATTTAGTCTCCCTGTCTCCTTCTCTTGAACAATGGTCATAGTAGGCATAATAGGCTGTTGTATGTAGATGAGTTCACAGTCTGAGGAATGGAATGGATTAATTTCATGGTTGAGATACATTTTCATTTATTGTCGATGTGTGTCTTCTCAAAATGTCACCTAGGTTTGGAGCCCTGCAGTATGCAAGCTATTTATTTAGTTATTTAATGATGTTCACGCTTTTGGCTCAGCACCTGCCCTCTTTGGTTTGGATTTTTCAATATCCAAACTAAAATTTGCGTAAAACTAATTCTACTATTTTCAGTTTTCAGTGTTATGTAATGCAAACATCAAGTATATCTGCAATGCTAATGTACCAAAAAGGTTTTCTTACCCTCTGACAAACCCTACCCTGTTCCTAGTGAAATGTGATGCCTGAATAATTTCATTTGGCCAACTCTCAGAAAGCCACTTCCTTACAGCAGCTTAACAGAAGTCCAGGCTAGACAGTTATCACCAGCAGTGCAGCAAATACAGTACATACCTATTTAAGATCTAGGGTTTGTTTCTTTAAAATGCATATGGTTTTGCACTGTTGTTCTCAGCTGTTATTGTCTTTGTCTCTGATTTGGTTTTAAAAGATTTGAGATAATTAACCTGCAGTGTTAACTATATTAAAACCCTGGCTGCTGGAGTAATCTGTTTAATGTAGGCCCTTGTCTTTGTGGACTTAGACAAGCAAAGATATTTGTCTTGTAAGGCTCCAAGCGGGCTGATTAAACACTAAATGGTTTACATTGAGAGATGATGTCATAGCTGGAGGATCCCATTGGCTGATGGCTCCTTGAGGGCTCAAACCTCAGCCCTGCTGGAGAGCGCTGACCTCTTTTCTCTCCACAAAAGGAATCGAGCTCGCCCTGCCAGGCTTTAAACAACCAATACCACTCATTGAAAGAAAAGAAAAGAAAAGAGACAGTCATTTGGTCTTTACTGTGCCTCCCTCCGTGCCCCCTCTCCGCACCCGCCTCTGTCAACTTTAAGACTGAGTTGACCCAACTAGCATTACATTTAACCAGCACCTTTGTAATTGCTCTGTGGGCTCTTGCAGGGCATTATGCTGGGAGCTCTGCTTGCCATGGGCGTGTGAATGTTAATGGAGAGGGGGTTGTGACTCTCTCTGTCTCTCTCTCTCTCCTCCTCCTAAGCCCTTTTTTAGACACGGAATATGTTACATTGCTGGCTTCATCTATCTCTTAGTGATTTTTGTCATTCAGACATGGGTGACTTTTACATTAACGTCCCTTATAGCGGGGAAACCATAATTTTCGGTATAGGGATAGTTTTTATAGACTGATCTGATATGAGAAGTCCAATCTCCTCAACAACCTAAAAAGGGCTCTTTCATAGTATTTCCTAGTTTAAGTCTGAGTTTGCGCATAACAGATGAAGATTGAGATAATGTATTGCAGTGATCTTAGGATACAAAACATGCAAGTACGCTCTCTCTCTCTCTCTCTCTCTCTCTCTCTCTCTCTTCAGACTAGTATTGTGTTGAAAGTGATACAGAGATTTTACTAAGTCCAACCTAGTGAGGTGCATGTCTAAAAGGGTCTCCAGTGAATGAGCAAATTGATCTCTGGCTTCTTCACGTTTAGTGGTGGAGAAAGGTAGCAGGGGATTTTGTATCAAGCCCCAGCAATACAGATATGTGGACAGCGCTGTGCTAAGAGGCAGTTTTGTCTAATTGCCTCCTTTGAGAGAGAGAGAGAGAGAGAGAGAGAGAGAGAGAGAGAGAGAGAGAGAGAGAGAGAGAGAGACTCGTGCTTCCCAGCTGACACTCACAGTGCCGTCAGACGCATGTTTTTATGCTTACAAAAGCTCTCTTTTGCAATGCTATGTACTCAGCCTTGCATAGGCTACAGATCTTGTCCAAACTCAGAACTCTGCTTGGCTCCAAACAGGGGGGTAAGTTCTACTTTCAGATGGATGAATTTTTTAAGTGTTTGATGTCTCAATGTGGTATTGCAATATTGCAAGTTTTCTTCACAAGCTCACATATTTACATCCTAGAACATGCTTTGCACATTGTTCTGTACTTTTTAGGGCTTTCATCAACTCTAATTTTCTGTGTATTTTGTTTCTACAATATAAAGCATCTAACTGGTGTATGTGGGTCAAACTGATTATTTTGTCTGATACTTTGCCTCACCTTTAATACTGTTCATTGCATTACTTCAAAAACAACACTGCTTGTGCTTCTTGAAAGTAAAAAGTATCGCATCCTGCTGATGGGTTGTGATGGTTGTTAATAAATTGCTTCTGTTGCAGGTAATCAAAGTTTATAATGAAGATAACACCAGCAGGGCAGTAGAGGTTCCCAGTGACATCACTGCCCGGGACATATGCCAGCTGTTTGTCTTGAAGAACCACTGCATTGATGACCACAGCTGGACTCTTTTTGAACACATATCTCATCTGGGAATAGGTGAAATATTGTTTTCTGTAAAATTAGCATCTTTTTATGAGAATTTAAAAATCTCATAACTGCATGGTCAGTATCACAGTCAAATCTCCAAAAGTTGTGAGAGTCTACGATAATATGGGGTTAAGTGTCGTTAGTCAAAATATACACTAGTTTAATTTTGACATATTTATAATATGCACTGGTATTAAGCTATAGCCTGACATCTCCAGACCAAATCGCAGAAGTGAGCTATCTGCCAGAAGAAATAAAACATGAGCTTGCAGATTCATATGGTTGCCAGCCTAGTATTAACAATGCAATGTTAATGTTGTTAGAACTATGTGCGAGGTTTGCTTGATTTGATGGGATAGTAGGTAGCGGGGTGGTGACGTGTAAATGTGTGACTGGAACAGAGCACCTTCCTCTGTTTTTGTTCAATCCTAAACCAATTCATTCCCTAATCACATTGTGTGTACTATGAGGGGTGATAATGTTCGTATTGATTGTGTCTTAGTCACTGTGAGCATCAATTATATATCTTCCTTGCACAAAATATTATTTATTGTCCTCCACTGGCATTTAATTAAGAGAGAGGTAGTGCAGTACATGTATAAAGACAATTACTGTCTAAATTGGGGTTTATAGATTTCCTCTCACATATATTTTTCAACCCTACTAGTATTGTCTGCATAGCTTTTGTTGTGGAATGCAAAAGGTTGTTGTGAGGTCTTTGATTCCTATGCCACATTACCTGCTGCTGCTGATTTGATCCATTTTAATTTAAAGCACCACCAGCTATGAACCTGACTGGTATTGTTTGAAAGCTACACACCAAGTTTAATTGAGGGAGTTTCATTTTTATTACAGAAATGGCTTAGCCTGGTTGACACCAGACCCGTCTCAGTTGTAACTGAAAGTGGGTCTGGGAAAGGTTCATTGACAGTTCATTTCCAAAGAGGCGTCACCAACGGACGCCGCTCAAATGCCTCTGGGCGCAATTGGATAGTCCGACCAATCAGACCAACGATCCGGGTGACGCTGCGCTTCAGTCATGTTGAATGTAAACAAAAAGCTGCTCGCCGTCGCTGTGCTATCGTCGTCGCGTAAAACCCGCCTCAATGGTTGTGATTGGTGTAAAGCCCGCCTCAGCGGTTGTGATTGGTGCCTCGATTTTGGGGACATTGGAAATGGGTTTGAATGGGCTCTTCGCCAGACTAACTTGCAGAGCAAATCTCAAATTTGCCGGAGGTTTGTCAGGGTTTACCCAGGCTAGAAATGGCTTGCTTTAGATACTACTAAGAAACATTTGAATTGATGCACTATCAAATAATTAGCTGTTAGATGTAACCATTTATGTAACCTACAGTATACCTTGACACAAGTATGTATATATTAAATGCATATTACCATTTGCATTCAAGAATAGTGTATGAATGACATAAAATATAGTTCTTTATTAAAGCTTTCTTTATTAAATCTATTAAACCAACAGTTAAAAACACATTAACAGTGATCTGCTAGGAGACAGTATGACTGCATAATACATTTCTCAGCTGCATTTTCAAACTATTGCACACATTACATAATTCATCCATCTGTTCTGTTCCAGTCATCAATGCTTTAAAAAAATAAAACCACATATAATTGTTTTCCAATGAAAACCATGTATTTAGATATGTTATTTTAGTTTTTATAAACTAACCGATTAAATGCTCCTTTGTGAGTTTGCAAAATTACCCTGAACTAATATAATTCTATAAGAGCCCACTAATTCAGAAAAAAAGTTAAGCATTTGGAGATACATGTTTTTCATAGTATTTAGGCTGTAGACTGTAGTTAGCTTTTTTGCACCGCTCAAGACTTCATATCAATAAATGTTTATTCAATGAAATCATTTCAGAATGATCAGCCATGTAAATCATGAAAAGTTACTTGTTGTCGATGCATTTTCCCTGATATTATTCAAAGCTGCTTCACATGGCTTTCTGTTGACCTAATGGAAAAACATTTATTTGTTCAATCATTTCAAGGTCTAGGAAATAATTAATGCTGATATTGTACTGATTTATCCAGAGGTTACACATTGACATAAGGTTAATAACCAAACTCTGTGCCTCGAAATAAAGCAATACAACTCTTGTCAGGAAATCTTTTGCAGACATCTTTGCTTTAACATTTTAAGAACATTTCAACTTATGTCTTTCACTTTGTTTTGACATTACAGCCAATTCTATGCAGCCTTCATCTTTTATCCATAGAGGGGTGAAAAACTAGTTAACCTGTCATTGATTTTATTTCCTCCTGGTCTCACTAGAGAGAACCATTGAAGACCATGAGTCTGTTATGGAGGTACTATCAAGCTGGGCAATGGACACAGACTGCCGGCTGTATTTTAGGAAGAATTATGCCAAATATGAATTCTTCAGGAAACCCCTGGTGAGTTTGTGATAACATCATACTGTAAATACGGTGATGGGTTCATACACATCATTTTGCCTTGGCATAGACTCTCTTTGAACTGACCACCTGTATTCCCACCACTGTGTGGGTTGAGGAGTTTAAAGACTGTTGTAATAACTAATGTTGCTTTCATATTGGTAGGACTTTTTCCCGGATCACATGGTCTCTATATCAAGTGAAGCCAATGGGATGGTGGATCACTCTCAGCTTATACAGGTATCAAATTCAAATTTCAATCAATTCATTTATGTTAAATTGCACTCTCTTTGTCCTTGAGTGCCAAGAATTACAAGGCTCTCAATCTTCTGTGTAAATGTCATGTGTTACCTTAAGAGTATACTGCACACACAACCATCTATGGACAAATATTTCTCTACCCAACACAGACCTTTCTCAACTCCAGCACTTGTCCAGAGATACATGGACACCTCCATGCCAAAGAGCAAAGCAGGAAGTCTTGGAAGAAGTTTTATTTTGTCCTGCGGAGGTCAGGGCTTTATTTCTCCAATAAGGGAACTTCCAAGGTCAGTAAAACAAAATGACTCGTCTACAGAATGTTGTCTGCATTTTATGAAATTCAAAAGCAATATCAAAAGCAGATTACTACATGGGTTATTTGTTGCATATAATTAAAACCATTCCGTTGCATGCAATCTTATTCTGATGTACTGTTATGTGTCTGTCATCTTACTTGAATTAATGGCTTAATCTAAGAAGCTACATCCCAGTCCTCTGTTGGTACATGGTGGGGTCACCAGTTCATCGTCTGTATATATCTCAATCATGCTGTGAGAGAGCAGTGGAACAGGTTGAGCTTGATTTTCCTTAGGTCAGCTGGCATGTCAGCCAGGCAGAAACAGGACTCTCAAAGCTGCTGACAAGTGAAGCTTATACCTAGGCACCAGTCGTGCCAACACAACTACTTCTCAACTGCTTTCATTTCCTACAACAGTAGACCTTTTGTTGTTGGGTGCTGGAGGGCTTTGGTATGGTACCCACTTTTACTCCAGCGGGGTTCACCATTCATCTGTGGTCAGAAACATTGCTAGTCAGTCAGCACAGACACTAACGGCTGTGGCATTACTTTAAATAAGGAAGTGGGTTAGGTGTGTCACTTGAAAGCAGAACACTGGTAATCTTTGTGCTTTTTTCTTTCTTGGAAATGTATCTTTGGCACAATGTGGGTGTTGACACAATACATGTATGTCTAATTTTATCCTTATAATTGTCATGCATTTATAGGTTAACCACACCCAGAATGACTGGTAACACTGTTATTTATTGATAAATATGCATTGTTTAAATTTACTTGTGCTCCACCTTTGTCCTAAATGAGCTATTATGTTCCTTTTGCCCAAAAGATTAGACTGTAAGCATGGTTTCATTCAGATATATTAAAGGTACTCTAAGCGATGTAACCCGTTTTTTAGGCTACAACATTTTTTTATCACATACAGCAAACATCTCCTCACTATCCGCAAGCTGCCGGTCCCCTAAACACACTGTGAAAAAAGCGGTCTCTGTAGACAGCCCAGGCTCCACACACGCCAACAAAAACAAAGTAGTCCAACCTGGACAATGCAAACATACACAAACTGTGTTCCAACGTTCAGCCAATAACGGACAAGAAGGATTTGGGGTGGGGGTTGGGGCGGGGGGGAGATAGTGCACAGAAGGGAGGGGACGGCATGAGGAGGGAGGAGCGAGCTAGTCTCCGTTTTGTTTGAAAATACTTTGAACGTCAACAAGAAGTAATGTCACCCAACATCGCTTAGAGCACCTTTTAAGGTGTCATTTTACCACTTTTGCCAGTTTTCATCCCTTACATACTGTACAGCAGATTTACAGATGAATACTAGACCCAAAACTTTGATTTGATGTTGCATCAAAATGTATATCTATACTGTACATTTGTTTTATGAGGACCTCTTTGTTTTACAGGAACCAAGGCATCTCCAGTTCATTGCCGACTTCAGTGACAGTGATGTCTACACAGTGTTGTCAGCCAAAAAACTACATGGAGCACCCACAGATTATGGCTTCTGTGTCAAGGTACCCTCACTTTCTAGAAATGCCAAAACTATACAAAAGGAGCAGAAGTAGAGTATTGATTCCCAGCATGCTGAAATCCCTTTTTTTCTCCTTGTAACTTCTTTCTCCAGCCCACAAAGTGTAGTTCAGCCCGAGACTTGAAGTTGCTTTGTGCGGATGATGAGCAGACTAGGACCTGCTGGATCACAGCCATGCGCTTGTTAAAGGTTGGCTTGCTGATTACTAACTGGTGATGTCTAGGAGAAGAAATGCTGAGTCAGTGCTAGAATAAGATTTAGCTTTGGGAGGAGGTCAAGGGAAACTATTGAGCGGTGGTGGATTAGCACCCTTACTTTTTATAGAAGCAGCATGTGTTCATTGTCTGGATATCTGCTGGATACACTTAGAGCATTACTCACTCTCCTGCTGGTCTATAAATAATCTATAGTAAAGCACAACACTGTGATTTATTTGTATCTGCCCCTATTTATCACTACACTTCAGGTCTACTGAAAGTATTTTAAAGTTAACATGTAATAGATATTTGGGATTAGAACTTAAAATGCTGCTCATTGTTCTGTGTTTCAGTATGGAATGGAACTGTACCAAAACTTCATTCAGCCACACCAGAAACAAAAAGCATCCCCAATGGTAAGTTGAAGGTCTTATTTTTATGTCATGTCACTCACTTGAAAATTACTTAAAATGTTACATTCTCACTTTGAAAATGTACTTTGTAAACCTATGAATTAAAAGACTCACGACTGACATAGGTCACGCATGGTGACAAACACAAAATCTAACCTCTTATTTCTAGCCAAAGTAGGCAACTTTATTTTTAGCCAAAAAGCTCTGATACATCCAGGGTAGAGTAAAAAAGAATTGCCGGTGCAACTCAGATGTCTTCTTACTTTATATATTTTTTAATTTTTTAAGGTGCATAACAGTGACTAACATTTCTATGTAAAGTTACATCTTCATCAGTCCTCTGATAAATCCACTTTAATATAATACCTGCCAAGCAGCGAATGACAGACAGACAGATAACGTTAACAACTAGCTGGAGAACATGGTAGAGCATTTAGCAGCAGATATTGCACTCAGGAGGTGTTGGAGACTAAACTAAAGCTAAAAGGAAAGTGGATATTGTATGGGTAAGGTTATAGGTTATAATGCGGTCAATGTTGTTTTTCTAGCTTGTTTCCAGGTGACCAAAAGAAAATTAAATAATGCTGCTTTAAAGATAAGTTTTTATGCTTAAAAAATGTGTTGGAGCCAACACATAGCAGAATAGTAATATAATTTGCGTAGGACAAATGAGGCACCTTCACTGTGTTAATGTGGGTTTGGTTTCTCATAATAGCCTCAAGACTCTACTGGGAGTGTTTTTCGCGGCAGTGAACCCAATCTATTTATGGCTTTTGGAGATGTTCATGAACCCTCCACTTTCTAAAAATACACAGTAATCAGCTGTTCTCAGATTTAGCAACTCATCACCTCTTCTCTGCTGTTGGAGGGTCATATGTGACCAACAGCCTCACCGATAGAATTAGCTAGAAAGACAGGGGAGTGCATGCATCTGCCAAATGCAGGATCAGGCTGCTGAAGCTTCTGCGGTTTACCTGACAAATTAAGCTAAACATGCTACATCGAGAAAACTGCTTCATGGGATCACTACAAAGTAAATAAAAGCTGTACTCCCTAACATATAACATGTAACATATTTATAAGCAATGATTGGTATTTCATCATTGGAATTGTGCCAGAGTAAATAAGACGGGCAGGAATGCCTCTATCCTCAAAGTAAACACTGCTCACTTTGTTTTAACCACTCGTTTAAATTGTAAGCTTAGTAGGTAGTAGAACAAATTTGGTCATTTAAAAGCTTCTTGGTAATCCTGATAAGAAGAATTTTCTTGAGTGTGTGCAGTGAGCCACTCACTATATGGCAGCTTAAAGGACTAAAATGTGCCCATGTGTCATTCTTTTCAAAGCCACTCTAATCCCTTTTCAATGGAGTTTTCCATTGGGAATCATCCAGAAATGATGAAGATGGAGTCACGTTACTCAGACACTAGATGGCAATATAATACCATAAGAACGCAAAATTCAGTCTACTTCTGTTCCACAGTATAACATATACCCAAAGGACAGGAAAATAAATTAAAAAAAACAACAACCTGAGGTCATTACAAACCTAACATTTCAATGTATGTCTGCAATTTCAGAGAAGCATCTCAGAGAATTCACTGGTGGCCATGGACTTTTCTGGCCAAAAGAGCCGTGTGATTGAGAATCCGTCTGAGGCGCTGTCTGTGGCTGTAGAGGAAGGCCTGTCATGGAGGGTAAGTCAGGGTGTCACCCAGTGAAAACATGCACTTTGGACATTTTGGTGAATTTAAGTGTGAGAGAATCTAGGAACTAATTATTCAAATGTTATAATGTGCTCTTACAATGTACAACCTTATCCTATTTGGTAATGTCCAGTGTAACAAGAGTTATTAAGAATTAGCATAGTTATTTGAATATACAACAGTATATTAACACACACAGGGGCTTAACACAACAAAATAAAGCTTATAAGATCAAGAGTTGCAAGCACCTCATAAGTTGTTATTACGTTTATAATACAAAGGCAAGAGAAACTGGATAAATTATCTATGTATTAACATTACTTCAACTAATATTGCGTCTGTAACTCATTTCTCCCGTAGAGAAAGAGCTGCCACCGTCTGAGCGGCCACGGGAGCCCCTCCACATCACAAAGCTCAGTGTCAAACATAGGTTTGTGGGGCACTTTCTTATTATTATTTTGATTTGCCATCTGTACTCAAGAGAAATAGATTATTAACAATAAATTGTTTCTCTTTGTGCTTCAGCCCTCCACATGACTCAGTCCTGGTTCCACGGCAAACTGTCTCGGGATGAGGCTCAGCGTCTAATTACTCAACAGGGTCATATCGATGGGTAAGCAGTTATACTCCTTTCTTTTGTGTTTACATTATGTCATTAAAGACATTAGGATTATTACTGTAGGTAGTGTAGACCTCTGGGCTTACTGCATTTGGTGCATGATCCTCAACAGTGACTATACAATATACAAAATATATGTTGTAGAATGTGACAGAAGTCTTTTACGAAGACACAAGAAACATTTATTGTATCATCACAACATCTAAACTTATCTTTAAATATATATACATTTGTCAACATACTGGAAGCAGATCTCCAAAAAGTGAAAACAAGGGAGCTGGAGCTAAAGCAATAGTCTCTAGTGGTCCATTATAGACCTGACAGTTTGCCCTATGTCTATTTTTAAAGTACTGGCAAATGGCGCATGATGTAATAAAAAATGTTGTCTTTATTTTAGGAGATTTTGAAATAGGGTTAAAGTAAGATAAAAGCTTTCTTTTTGTTTTCAGAGTATTTCTTCTGAGGGACAGCCAAAGCAACCCTAAGACATTTGTACTGTCGCTGTGTCACATGCAAAAAATCAAACACTTTCAGATCTTACCTGTGAGTACAATCCACTGTTTGGATATACAATGTTTTTTATTTATCTTTCCAAAAGTACCTCCAAATTTGAGCCTTATTGTTTATTAAGTCATCCATCTCTTGTGTGTGATTCCTTTGCGTGTGGATGTGCATGTCTTCGTGTGTATATGTGTGCATACTCTACTGCAGGTGGATGATGAAGGGGAGTTATTCTACAGTCTGGATGATGGCCACACACGGTTCACTGACTTGATCCAGTTGGTGGAGTTTTACCAGCTAAACCGAGGGGTGTTGCCCTGCAAGCTCAAACACCATTGTGCCCAGATCACCCTGTGAACATGGGGACCCAAGAGACCCCCGAGGGCCCAGATGCACCTTAACTACAGGGCCTTTTCTGGACAAACACTCCCATTGTTCTTGTGCCTTGAAGAAAAAGAAAGATATCCAGACTGAACAGCCATGCTAACTAACTAAAACTACTGTTATCATCCACTATCGTCTACATTCGTACTGTGCTACATGGTCCCTCCTTATTTTTCTTTTTCAAAACAAGCTGAATTTGACAAATTACTGTTGACTGTATAATAACTGGCTACATGTGCTCAAGATGATGTGCACATTTGTCTAGTGAACGTTTTGTGCCCATGTGTGGTGGTAAATCCATTGTGCAAAGTCCAAACATGACTTCTCGTACTGTGTATTGTAGTGCTGAATGTGTACTGCAAACAGCTTTTGATTCTAACAGCATCATGACACTAGTGAAATAAAGTAGTTTTTTCTTTTCTTATTAACATACAGTAGTTTGTAGTTAGTTTAGTTTTCACTAAAACATTTCAATAGAATGTCTTCTGCAGTATGTATACACCTATCATCATTTTTTATTTGAAACCATATCATGATGGGAATTATAGTAGCCTACACAACATCTCTTTGAGTAATTTCAGTAAAACTCTATCTTACTTTTCATGTCATTGTATTTCTAAGTATTCAGGTATTTTTTTTAAAGAAAATGATTGTTTTCTATTTGAGAGCTAAAATGACGTCTCAGGAAGTGTCACTGTGCATGCTCCTGTAAGCTGGACTGAGACTGTTGTAGAGACAAAAGGAGAGGTAATGTTCAGGTGGAGAGGAATGGCACACAACCTCACTAGCCTGCACTGTTCATTCATTTTAAATGTATGTGATTAAATGAAATGTTTGTATTACATGTATTACATTATTGTGAGCTTGCTCTAGAACGAGAGGAGTGAAATATAATTAAATTTTAGATTTAAGCCATGAACATGGAAATCAGAAGTACTGTGTGACTGATTTAAATCATATCTGAATTCAGTGTACAATAAAATTGAGGTTTTATATTTTCCAAAGATTCAGGTATACAGTTTGCAAAACCTGGGTTGCTTGTATTTTGATGCTATTGCCATTGCTGTGGGTATAAAGTGTCAGATATTGCTTGTTTATAAAAGCCAATAATGCATCAGCTTTAAAACCAAGGTATTTTAAATCACTGACATTGAAATGACCATATACTGTTTCATTTTTTTTTTTTTTCAGCTGGACAACAGTGCATTGAACAATGAACATCATGGACTGTGTAGTTTTATAAACAAAGTCACATTGTCAAATTTAACACTACAAAGTAAACTCACTATTACTTAAAAACTGCCAGCAATTGCTGTAGTTTAGTATGCAGCAGATGAGATCTGGGACAGTGTGAAGCAATTGATCACTAGGCTGATAAACTTTTATTTATATATATATATATATATATATATATATATATATATATATATATATATATATATATATATATATATATATATATATATATATATATATGTATAGGGAGAGAGAGAGAATACATTATATTATTTGTATAGTAAATGGGTCATGCAGGGTTATGATACAAATGCAATACCAATATTGCAATAACCAACACTAAATCTCACTATAAAATGAAACGTCCACCTGAGCCGTCTCCTCAGCACGTAGTAGAGCGCTTCTCTGTTCAGAAAGTTTTTATAGTGAATACATAAGTCATGATTTTCTAATGAGATGCAGCACATAGTTGCATTTAGTCACAATATATCCTGTATATGGGACACAATAGCCTTACATTGTCCTGTATGATTTACTGAATTCTGTGGGTGGCATATGGCTACATATACTGTACATAAGCTATGTGTTCTCCACCTAAATAACTCCTATAACCACTAGATGGTACTAGAAGCATTTTGCTTTTGCTTGTCCAGGTTTATGTTTGAAATCATGTGTCTAGTGTAATTACAATTACATCATGCATATAAAATGTTGACTTTAAAGAAAAGTTAAACATTCAACTAAGACGTCCATGCTGTTGAGCATCTAACATTTCATATGCAATGAGTGTGTTCTACAATGACACCAACAACAACCACTTTTGCCTGTTCTTACTCTGATAAATAATTTAATATAACAGGTGCAAGTAATACATTTTAGGTAATCTAATTTTACAAAACTGTAAACTTTAAATTTACAACCAACTTTCAAGGCTCCATAGAATATAAAATGTGAAAAGAATAGAAATGGATGTGATTGTTCGCTACACAACAGTAAACGGCAGAATGTCTTGTCTTGAAGCATTCGTGTTAAACAATCTTCTCTGTTGTGATGCGAAAACATTGCCCCTATACCTCCCCTGCTCTACTTCAATAGCACATTTTGAAACTGTGCTCACATCCAGGGGAGATGTGTGCACACAGAGAAGTCTTAAATGCACCCCTGCTTCCGAGGTCTTGTGCTAAATGTTGTTTTGGATGTATTCCTGCCATTGATCGGAGTCTGGCTGCAGGGGGAGAGATGGCAGCTGGGAGAGACTGCGCTTCCTTTAATGAATTCATCCAGCTCTATCCTGCCCTAACGGCCTGTGGATACAGCATTTCTCCTAGTAAATAAAGACCATCTCTCCGCTCTGTCTCTGGCCCTCATGGACAACCACCACTGTTTGTAACACTTCTCACCACTACATTGGATTTACTCCTGCCTGCACTCTCACTCATGACTTCAGGTTTTGCACTTCAGAGTTGTCAACTTTACACCGTTCTTAAATGCCCCTCTTGTTGTATTCCCCCAGTATGTATTCAATTATCTGGCTTCTCTGTCTTCAGCCAATTACTGATTATCTCCAATGAAGTGAAGACCTTGGTGTTTGCTCTGCTGATTTACAAAAGTCCTTACCTGGTCTTGGGTATGAGTCCAGGCAGAGTAAATGAAATAAGGCTAGGTTTGTTTAGGGAATGCACTATAGTGAAGGTTAGAGGCTTTCTCATCAGGACTATCTAAAGCCAAAAACAAACCCAACAGCTCTTTACTGTAGTTACAGTGACCACAGTTTGCTGGAGCAAAGATTATCATAGGCTGAGAAAACAAAAATATTAAATACGTAACATACATATGTAAATATCTAACATACCATGTATCTCTGTATATTCAACTGTGATTCACTTTGCTTTACATTGCACAGTTGAAGAGCTGTTTTTGCTTTGACTTTATTTTCATTTTGGAGAAATAGTTTACTTTTAGACACTGGTCAAACACACTATAAGCATCTTGTCTTAATAGATCAGAAACTACAGGCAGAGGAAATCATGCAGGTGGAGAGGATGCTCCACACATGAATAACAAATACAAACAATTGCACCTTGCTTGATATTTAAGATATGTTCTCAAATTTTGAATATAAAGGTGAAAGCAAGGTTTTTAGAGGCTGAATTCATTTGCAGTTAGAAAATACTTGTATGCTCTAAAGTCTTAATTTTATGCAGATGATGGGGTATTAAACAACAGCAACAATAGTGATACATGTATTGTAAACCAAACCAAAAGCTAACATACAATTAATGCCTTTTATGTCTTTGCCTACAGCATGAGATTATCGAGACCGCAGTTGTGCCGTGGTGTGTGAAGGGAAATATTCTTGGTGTATTGAGCATCTTTGGTAATGTATTATGTCTCAGATAATTGCCCAGACAGTGCTTGCTCTATAAAGCGCCTTTCTAACCTCTGATATATTTTTCTGGGGGTCTTGGAACTGGCAAACGGTAAGTGCCAAGCTTTGTTAATTACAAGGATAACACATGCACTCGTCAAATAATGGATGTGGTTTGCAATTTCAAGTTTTAATAATCAATTACTGGCAGTAATTCTCTGTGGAGTCACAGGATAGTCATTAAATCTCAAAAGGCGAGACACACGCATTGTAGTTTTTTCCAAAGCCCTATTTTTAAATACATAAGGGAACAGGGTCTGCTTTTATCCAGTGCATTTTGTTGCCTTGTTACAATGTAAAGTAGCTCAATTAGACCTAGACAGTGCCGCTTGTAAAATAACTGTTTAAGACAGTGAGTGATGAATGATCATATTAATGCTTATTCCTACAGGAACTGAGCCAAGGAGGACAAGAGTGGAAAGATGCTCTGCTGCAGTAATACTGCAGATCAGCTTATTTTTTGTTTATTATAAGTAACTGCTTTTATTATGTTAAAGCCACAAAGTTTCATTTAACACCAAGTCCTGTATGAACTCACATTAAGCAGACATATCAGTCTGTTGTTGTTGGGCCTGAAATACCTCTGTAACTGGCCTCTTTGATCTTAGCAAACAGGTAGATGTAGTGGTATCAAATCAGTGTGCTCCTTTTTTCTGCTGTACAGCAGGGTTCCTGTTATTGTATTTCGAGTCTACCTTCAAAGCTGAAACATTGCAGAGGTTCTTCTTGCCCTTGAGAAATTAACATGGGAGGACTGGCTTTGCTCTGAGGGAGCCCTATAGAGGCCACATCCCCTCCTAATCCCCAGTTGAAAGGCATACCTCTACTGCTCAGACAAAATAGTAACATCCCAGCAAGCCAAGTGTTTACAAGATATCAGACAATATATCAAGACATAAAACACTTTTTTAGGTTATTTAATCCGGACATTTTCTCTTTATGATATATGATATGTTTGTGTGTATAATGTGTGTGTGTGCATATGAGTAGTGAGACAGAGAGAGGGGGAATGGCCCTGCACAGATGAGCAAACAGTGAATCTGAAGTGCAGCGCCCTGTGTGGCTGCCCACCAACTGAACAACATTAAGGCAGTCCTCCATGTAAAACCTGCTCACTTCTCCCACAAAAATTTGAGTTTGGCAAACGGGCAGCGGCTCAGCGGGGATGAGCTCTCACTGGAAGGCTGAGCTATGGACAGCAGGGAGACATAAACCACAGCTTCTGGTGGTGATGGACTGATGTTTTAGGTGATAAAAAGGATGGATAAGAAAAGGAAAACGACAGGGGTAGCACCAGGAGGGGGTCTTGGAGAGGAAAACATTTTGGACTTTAAAGCTAGAAAAACATAAAAAAGCAAAGTAAAGCTGAGATGTTTGACAGTACAGCACTTGGGGTGAATATTATTGTACACTAGTAAAAGTAGATCCAAACTCTGAGATTCACTTTCCTGCGATCGCTATCATTCACACCATAAGATGTAGGTGGGAGAAGAAAGTAAAAAACAACATGATATACTATATATCATGCAGCAATTTACTTCAAGGTTACAGAGCTGAATTAGGATGATATATTGTCGTTGCATTTTTCTGCAAAATAGGTCAAAATGTTCATATTGGCAGACACATACATACATGTGTGCATGTGCACAAGCACATTTAGACACGTGTTGGATCAATTTACATTCCTGCCTACTTTTTCTCTCATTTACATGGTGTGCGAGTGACTCCTGAACAGGGTAGGAAGCCTTGTGGAAGAATTAGGAAATGGTCTATTTCTGAGAAAACAGTGGAATAGAAGCAGAGCAGCCTATGTTAGGATTTGAATGGTCAATCGATGAATAACCCAGAGCGGTGTTTTTCGGTGCAGATTGGCAGGCTTTGTGCAGTAGTATCTGTGTGTATGTGTGTAAGAGAGAGGGGATTCATCCTTCCCCAAAGTATTACGCAGTGGTCAAAAATATTTGCAATGCCAGGAGGTATTTTGAAAAATATTTGAAAAAATTCAATACCATGCTGACCTTTCGCTGGGCATTTGTGAACAGATTCACTCTGCGCCTAATCTGGCTCAGAGTCAGGGAGGATCTGTGCTACTGCACCATGCAGTTTATTCCAAATTATGTTAATCTATTCTGCTTGTACATTTACTTTGATGTCTTTATTAAAATAAAGATAATAAATAAATACATTTTCTTTTAATTTAGTCGAGGTGACATACTACAAATTCAACAGAGCAAGAACCTAAACATGTAATTGACATACACCTGCATACTATGTAACTGACAGTTGCCTGTATAATGTATAAAGTACATATATTATTATATGCGATCCAGCAGGATTTATTTATATTTCATGTAGATTTTTAAAAATTACATTTTACAATATGCATTAAAATATGTATTATTGTTATTGTTCTGATACATCTATATGTCTTTATATTTATCCATATAATTACTGCAAATCATTTAATTTCTGGTCACTGATGAGCTGATGTGAAATGTGCCTCAGTCTACAAAGTATCACCACAAGAGGGCAGGAAGTATCCAAACACACACAATCTAAGGCATTTACAATTTCTTGTATTATATGCCTACAGCATTTATACTAAAGATCTCCTCCTTTTTAAGAATGTGCTGTTGTAGAACAGACATCTGGCCGACGCACTCAGTATTTGCCATCAGTGTTTTCAATTGTTTAATGGTCCTTGTGGTGATGGAGAGGATGTAATTACAGAGTCTGTTAAATAACAGCTGTATGCATCTTAAATATTACAATTTATTAAATCATTAGATTATAGAAGATTGACAGAAAGAAAACATTTTGTATAATGTAATGGTTGAAAACAAATGGTAAATAAAAAAAAAGAATTATCTAAAATGTCAGTTGTACAACACCATAGTTGAAAACAATTCAAAGGAAATAAGTAATCTAAACTAAATAGGAGGACTATATATTGTCACTGATTTATGCAGCAAACAATTACTTAAAGTTGTCAGGTTTAGGTATTTCTAAACAAAGCTTTGTTTAATGCTTTGTCTGTCACATGCTCAGAGAATGAGTTACCCAATACAATGAAATTCATAATTCATAGTTTCTGGTCCTCTCTTACTGCCATCTATAGAGCAAAACACTTTTATTTTTAGAAAAGTAACAACAGCAAAATAGAAACAAAAAAGGGGAAGTGAGACAAGTATGAACTTGAAATATAAAATGAAATAAGAATGATGAAATTCCAAAATAAGAGCCATGCTATCGGTTGTAGCCTACATAGTACACAGGATTGTGTCTTCACTCTGCAGAGCTGAGACTTTGCTGACTAATCAGCCTTCTAATGCTGATCAATGTTTGTTGGGGTGGATAGCATACTGTCCCACAAGTTCTACCGCAACATGGAGGAATGAAAGTAGCACAACGATACAGTAGAGGCCACGGCTCATTTGGAGCAAAGCCCCTGCTGGCAGGAGCAGAAAACGATGACTAAGTGGTACCGAGTAACTTAGAAATCAATATAATTCTGGATTAATGCATAACATAAACAATCCTTGGTTGCAATTGTTCTATATCATTATTCAACAATTTAAGGTCAGTGGCTGGATATAATAGTTTTATAAATGGTGTTTTAAATGTGCTTGGTTGGAGAGGCCGTAGAGATATTTTGATTGGATGCTAAATGGGGCTGATTCCCTGTTGCCCCGCTGCGATTTTATTGGCTATTTGCCAAATACCGCTGTTGACAGAAGTTACCATTTCATTTAAAGGAGATAGTAACTGTTGTCACCATGAACAATGTGGATAATCTTCTACACTTTGTGTGTAGAAGATAATCTCTGAGGTATTGATAGACAAACCACTGGTAAAAAATAATCAGAATTAACATTGAGTGGCTCTCCCAGAAAAACTAAACTGTCAAAGAAGATGCTATTTTGCTTCCTGTGTGTTATTCGGAGCGAATGAAATGCTGCACAAACCTCAAGTTTTTTTTCCATTAGTCTGGATGCCTAGGATCCATAATCACACTCAGCCAAAACAGAGAGCAGTGTCTTGTAAAGCAGCGGCACCTAACCTTATTTGCGCCACGGACCGGTCACGTAGGACATATTTTCACGGACCGGTCTTAAGGTGTGGCGGATTTTTTGCACTGCTACGTCTGCTACTTGGGCGGAGTGATTTGCTCGCAGCACCTGAGAAGCCCCGTGGTGAGCAAGGAGGTAAGCTTCGCTTCAGAACTCGAAACTCCTATGGCGCCATTTTGTTGCTATCTGGCCATCACCTCCCGTTAGCATTCCACTGACTAGCATTCATTTTGGCGCCACTTGACAGTGAATAACTTTACATCTTAAGCGTTTAAAGACTCTATTTGTCCATTGTTTATTTCTAAAGAAACACGACAATGTATAAAAGGCTCCATTACCTTGTACCTCACATTATGGCTCCGTAGCAAACGTTTTTGTAAAAATAGGCTAACGATTGTGTCACATAGTAGAGGAATTACCGTATAGTACAGGATAAGCTTGCAGGCAGTTTGGACTTACATTTGCTGTTTAGGATTAATTACTAAGGTAACTAGCATTTTAGTTAGCAATAATTAGCCTGTGCCCATGTTATCTCCTTACATATACCTACGCTCTCCGTCTCTGTAAGATTGGGAATGATTGAGATTTCTCTTGGCACAGCTACCAGAACACTTACAACTTTCAGACAGGTTGCTCACGTCACATTTACGCTGTCTCTCTCAGTTGGAGGCTGCGCAGTAAAGCTGGCCATCACCGGAAAAGTGCTTCTAATAGCCTTCACTGGTCTCCGCCCACAGCAACGGGCTCTGTTGGTCCATTATATACTGTCTATGGTGGTGAGGAGCAGAGAGTTCGCCTGGAGTCCTGCAAGCAAATCACTCCGCCCAAGTAGCAGAAGTAGCAGTGATCGCCTTTCTGAGAATAGTTCCCAGTATGTATACGTATACGGTTAGAAGATGGCTGCGTCTCATGTGACCTTGTTATTTGTACATGCTGTGACTATACAAATCACAATATGTAATGTAAATAGGAAAATGTTGGCATTATTTTGTCACTTATTGGGAGCAGTAGACTAGATGGAGCCGGTTACCTCCAGGATCTGTGCTAAACTATAGCGGTGGGGGCGTCAGACAGAGTTACGACACGCACGGAGATGAGAAGGGTATGTATGGACTTATCTAACTCTGGGGGATACGGTAAATAAGACAAAGTCCCAATAAGTCGGCGTGTTCCTTTAACACGACAAAATAAAATGATACGACTAGCATAAAAACAAATATTTAATAATATTTATAATATGAAAACAAATGTAAAGTTACCTTAATGATGTATCAGTGGGAGACCCCCTGTTTTTTTCTGTGTGCGCGCCCCCCCCCCCCCGGGGCGGGGGGGGGCGGGGGGCGAAAACCGGGCGCGGCTTTCTTTGTCCAGTTTATTCCGTGATTTTGTTTTGATTGTTGTCACAGCAAAAAAATTGGGGTGCTTGGTCTCCATGTGCCGAATAAGTTTTGAAGGCTTCATTGCCTCATTTGCTAGCTTGTCGCCACATATTATGCAGAGTGAGCTTGGCACATGAGAATCACCTGTTGCAATAAATCTGTACTTTAAGTAGTATTGTATTTGTTAAATTTCTTTTTCTTTGAAGTTTTAGGCTCCTCTTCTGTCCCCCGCTTGCTTATTTATTTATTTATTTTATAGCAAGTTTGTGGGCTTCATTGAGCGGTAAATATCACGTGACATGTGTCAAGAGGAAAAGACGTGCGAGAGATGGGAGTGAATCTGGTCATTTTTCAAAATAAAACATATTTCAGACTCTGATAATCAATTAAACGGAAATTATGTTATTTAATTTTTTCTGTGCGGCCTGGTACCAAATGACCCACGGACCGGTACTGCGGACACTGGTGTAAAGCAACCGCTAACACAGACAAACACCAAACTAGTTTATAATAGTTCTTCCAAACCTCTAATCAAAACTTATCTTAAAGGAGAACTCCGGGCAATTTTTACGTTAATCTTGATCGCTATACCTATGTGAGTACTGTCTATAGAAAAAAAAACGAGCCGGATTGGTGCTAGCAACACGGAGCTGCTACAGCTAATGCCCAGAGCTCCCACTTAGCTAAAACGGCAGTTATGGGGACATAAGCTAAAGAGTGTCTTTGTGCCTCTTAACAGACACAAAATGCAATTAAAATGTCTGTGCAACATGAACAGGGCCCTTACATGATAACAAGATGCGTTTAGCAACTTAGCCATTGTTGAAATTCACCTACCCTCTTAGCTACTAGCTGCCGTCTGGGATGAGTGAGTGTGTTCAGCCAGGCTCCATCATTGTTCTGAAATCATCATTGCTCTGCATAGGTTGCTTCATAAGCCCAGATATTTTTGCCAGTGTCTCACCATGAACACCTCCGTCCTGCTGAAGTTTGTGCAGCATCTCCAAAACAAGGCCAGAGGCACAGGACATCTTTGACAAAGTTGTTTTATAGTGTATATATCTCTATATCTCTTCACTGGCTAAAAATGGGTGCCCTGAAAGCCAGCTCTGAAACCGTCCTAGCAGTGTTTTGTTCTTTCCACCTAAAAACTCCACTCATTACACAACCCCAGATTTACTTTACTCACAGTAAAGTCACTAATGACAAAAACAGCAACCACACTGATTGACTGACTGGCTTACTGTGAAAGCTACACGCATGGGGTTTTACAGTATGGATACTTTGTACAAGTACATGGTTAGTAGGATTATATGTTTTAGTGGTTCCATTACACTTTACACTGTTGACAGTTAGTGCTTTAAATGTAAATGAAATTACTTCAAACTGGTGATGTCCTGAAAAGTTATGCCATTTGAAAATGTTGCAGTGAACATAGCATGCCTCCTAACAGTGTTTGCTTCTTTAATGTGTGTGTTTATTTAAGACTACATGTACGTCACTCAAACACGACCAAGCACCACAACAACAAGACTAATATATGCTGTGGCTGTTGCAAGGAAAGAGAAAGACTGTGAAATATGCAGTGAAGTGAAACATTTAAGGTTCAAGACAGGATCTGACACTGTCATTCATTCAGCACAAATAAAAACCTGTTTATCACTGGAACTTACATTATTATCCGCAAAGAACTATACGAACACAAGTACTAAGCTAGCACACCACGGCCAATCAGTAGCCTATTCACCTATGTCACCATTTTTTCATATGAATAATACAAAATTAAACAAAAAAGCAAAGATAACAAAGACAATGGTATCATTCTTGTAAAGAAAATTTTTCAAAATAAGATACTGTTTAAATTACCAATTGTCCCTCCACTGTCCCCTCTACCTCTCTATCATTGCCCAGAGGCTTTCTCTTCCCTCAGATAGAGGCCAGTATGAGATACAGCTCGCCCTTCAACTCAGAGATTTACAGCACAGCTCATGGGCTTATTCAGTTCATCAACAAGCCACAATGCATACACATTCCAGCCCTGATCCGATAGACAGCAATGGTTCCTTATAACCGTGTGCAAACTCCATTACATGTTACCAAAAAATTCAGGGGGTTTTGCACGATTTCATACACAGAGAAGGTTTTGAGACCATGCTATTTGTTTACTTAGCGCTTCCTTTCAGGCTGAGGTTGAATAGAGGCTAACGTCAATCATACCTCTGGACCTTAGTTTTGTGCTGCTAACTGCCAGTCTTTGCCCCTTATCATAACACAAGTTAATTGAATCCCAGTCCAGTATTGCTGTCCAGATGCTTCTGTGCGTATGAAGGTACAAAAGTGATGGAGTAGGTGTAGCAATATTTGCACTTAGAGTATTTCCAATGAATATCAGTTTGCTCTGGCCAGACATTTAAGAGAATAGTTATAGCTTTGTAAACCCCTTTCATTTAGCGCTGGGCAGTATTCCTATCTTCCTGTTTTCAAAAGAGTCCTCTTTGACCCACATATACCAACAACACAGAAAGACTTTAGTCTGAGCTACCGCACAGGGTTTGGCTGGTTTGCTAAAGATACACCAAGAAATGGGATATGGACAAATTGGCCATGACCTCAGACATGAGTGCACACTAAAATGAAAGAAATGCATCTTTGTCCATAACACACTGTTGAACACAGGGATCACAACATATTTATGTGTAATGGTTTGCAGAGGTGGTCAACTCACATGGTGGTGGAATAATTGCTGTCATATTTCTTCAACGACTGAAACATGGCAATAAGAATTTACTAGCTGTAGTCTCTGCGTGTACATGTTAGTGCGTCCCTCTGCGTAAAAGATGGTGGTGGACGGCAGTTTGTTTTTGATGCTTAAAGCATCATCGGCACACGGGCATAGGCCTACACATGACCAGTCACTAACTGTTGTAAACTTTGTTTACAACAAATTCCTGTTGCAATAGCGAGACATCTTGACAGCACTGACCTTTGAGGGAACGGAGAGCCAGAGAGGCCATAATAGTCCTTATGCAGTATCCACGGAAAAGTTCGACATTATGTAGTCTGGATCAAGGGAAGTACGTTTCCAGGATGTCTGGCTTTGCCAATCTCCTTCCGTTCTCTGTGTGTTACCGTTCTCAAAATCTCTTCGCTATGGGAAACAACATCAACCTAAGCTACATGCTAATGGCAAGTTTTGAAGAAAACTGGAACCGTGCAATAAGGCAGGCCTGCTTGGTTCTTTCGGTGAATGATTGTAAAGATTTACAAAGAATATGTAATACGTAATTTACTATCTAACTGGGACGTTTTGGAACTAATTGTCGGGGATTGGTATGGATGTAGTACACATGGCGATACATGGTAAGAGCAAATTACATTTAACCATGTACCAGCTAAACTATTTAGCAAAGCCACCAGCGAGCTTAGCGCCACCCATGATCATTGTAATTGGTTCAAAGAAATACAAACAACCCAGACCTTTTTTTGTCCTATCCTAGAATGTATCTATGGCGTAGCCAGACCGTACTCCACAGCGCTGTGGAGATAGGTCTAGCAATGTGGGACTAAACATTATGGGAAATACATTTTCTGGAGATTGATATAACATCATATCTCTCTGTTAAATATGAAGCTACGGCCAGCAGCTGGTTAGCTTGGCTTAGCTTGACTGGAAACGGGAAAACAGCTAGCCTAGCTGTTGTGATAAATCCACCCAGCAGCATCTTGGAAGCTCACTAATTAACATTGTTTGTTTAAGAAAGCAAGGTACCGGAGAGGAGTCCTGAGGAGGACTTCTGCTGAGCCAAATCTACAAAGACAGACAATGACGAGAGCCAAGACACGGCCTATGGTGGTCATGCATCAGCCAAAATATTTCAAACTGACCATGCACTGTAATTTAAAGCTGTAGTGCATATTCTGTCACCTCCAGGAGGAAAAGTAATGACAACAAAACTGTCAGCGCAACCACATGATACAAGCCTTCCGTGATCGTGCACCTCCCCCACCCCTCCTCCACGCAGTTGCTAGTAGCCAAGAACGACACAGAGGATTAAAAAACCATGATGGACTCTTCAGAAGAGGTAATTATCTTCACTTGATTTTTTGCTCATGGAAGTTGCCGGACAACATAATTTTCTGAACATAGCCATACTGAGAAATACAAACTGAGTTTTGTGGAGCTGTAGTCTTAATTAGCTTCATATCAAATCATTTGACAATGGCTTGAATGTAACGGCCATTCATTAATATAATCTGATAAACAACCTGCGTTGCCTGAATGTAGCCTTTACGATGCTGTCTGGTAAGCCATCCCTTCATCCTATAAATTACATGACATTTTACTCACTGTACATATACCATATATATATATATATATATATATATATATATATATATATATATATATATATATATATATATATATATATATATATAAGAATGGGAAAGAGAGGTGATCTAAGCAACTTTGAGCGTGGCATGGTTGTTGGTGCCAGACGGGCTGGTCTGAGTATTTCACAATCTGCTCAGTTACTGGGATTTTCACGCGCAACCATTTCTAGGGTTACAAAGAATGGTCTGAAAAAGGAAAAACATCCAGTATGCTGCAGTTTGGGGGCGAAAATGCCTTGTTGATGCTAGAGGTCAGAGGAGAATGGGCCGAGTGATTCCAGCTGATAGAAGATCAACTTTGACTCAAATAATCACTCGTTACAACCGAGGTATGCAGTAAAGCCTTTGTGAAGCCACAACACGCACAACCGTGAGGCGGATGGGCTACACCAGCAGAAGACCCCACCGGGTACCACTCATCTCCACTAAAAATAGGAAAATGAGGATACAATTTGCACAAGCGCACCAAAATTGGACAGTTGAAGACTGGAAAAATGTTGCCTGGTCTGATGAGTCTCGATTTCTGTTGAGACATTCAGATGGTAGAGTCAGAATTTGGCGTAAACAGAATGAGAACATGGATCCATCATGCCTTGTTACCACTGTGCAGGCTGGTGGTGGTGTAATGGTGTGGGGGATCCCTTTCGCCTTCAGAACTGCCTGAATTCTTTGTGTCATTGATTCAACAAGGTGCTGGAAGCATTCTTTAGAAATGTTGGCCCATTTTGATAGGATAGGGTCAAACACAGTATTAGTATGGTGTCCTAATAATCCTTTAAGTGAGTGTATATATAATTGATTTGTTACATTTGACACTCTGATCATAAACAACTTGATGAATCGTTTCCCAGACGGAGGTACACACTCACTGGTACATTATATAGAACAAATTATGAAACTACAACGATGGCGTCTACATAGCCTACTTTGTTTAGGTGTCCAAATACTTTTAGACATACAGAATAGCATGCACATAGACTCAATGTGCAAACATGTAAATCAAGCTGTGGACAAAAAGTTAATTTAGTAGATGACAAGCTATAGTGCGTAATCATGATGTACACCATTACATTTTAAATGTGTAATTTCTGTTTTCCAATTTTCCAACTCATCTGCTTTAGAGGGTGTTACAAACATAACTGTATAAACTCGTAGCTTCCTCTTCAATCTAAGTACTGGGCACTTCAAAAACAGTCCCCCCTCTTCCCATGGATTGGAAAGCCATGTCAGGAAATTGAAATTGCAAAGATTTGACATATATATATATATATATATATTTTTTTTTTTTTTGCAAAGCGGGCCGCCCCTCACATCTCTGAAGCAGTACTTGAGATAAGGATAGCACAATTTCAGCACAATTGGCAGAAGACTATTTCTCAAAGTAAAAGCATGTATTTCACTTAAAGCATCGAGCACCGATTTCCAACCACTTCTAAATATTTTGACCATTGTCAGGGTGTGTACAGTCTTCACTGAGTTTTACTTGACTGAAATCTTAGAGCCCCATGTACCTCTGAGTGATGGCTCAAATGACAAGAGGCATATTAACACATTGATGTCTTACCCCATTTTGATATCTTCTTTTGCACTGACAATAAGAGTCAGAAATTAGCATTAAAATAACTAAATAAATGGGTTTAATGTGCATGTGCACAACGATTATAATTAATTGTATCGCTGTGTAATCTACAGCTCCCATAATCTAAAATAGGAAAAGTCAAAATACTTAAAATGATGATTTACATATAATTCAATGGTTTGTGAACTGGAATACATGCAGAGAAGCTCCACAGGAGGTGAGTGCGGAGAGCTCGTTAAGTGGAGCATCTTACTGGGGCATCAGGTGGTTTCTGTCTGTAAGCAATGTAGCGCTACTGCACATTATTGTCTGTTTCAGATTTTTACTAGCACACAGCCTACAGAAATTTGTAATCAAAAGGTCAAAAGATATGTCCTTCAACTGTTCCTTTCCTATCTTATTTTGTCCATTTGACAACTGTCCGAGCTTTATGATGCTGACCCTATTTCCTCCCCATTAAAAGTCAGTACATTCCTTTTATAATAAGTGGCTCAATATCTAATTTCATTCCCTGTACTGTAATATGTGTTACCTTCCAATTAAAATCAAGGTGCTGTAACTACAGACAAAAGATGGGGAAACCTATATAAACCTTTTCATATGAACAAACCAGGTTTAAAGGAACACATTTATTAATATAATAAACAAAAACAAAAAAAGCATCTTGGCCATCGCATGTACTTACTTACCCCTGACATGTAAATATGTGGGTTTAATTTAGCACAAAGACACACCTAATATGGTCATGAGTCCAAATCAGGTGGTGATGAGTTGTTCCGTTGTGCTGGGCCGTTCCTAATAAAGGCAAAGCCCAGCAGTTTCCATTATTATATAAAGTGCCAGATAAGCAAATGATAGGTTGTGTTGTGCAGCTATAGCTTAAGGTTGCTGCCTCTGATGGGCAGTAACGCGTTAGAAGTAACGCGTTAATGTAATCCGATTACTTTTTTCAAGTAACGAGTAAAGTAAGGGATTATAATTGCAAATACAGTAATTAAATTACTGTTACTTCCCTGTAAGCAAGCTGCGTTACTGCGTCACTTTACCGTGATTTTGTTTCGTGAGTGACAATGACGTACGAGTGCCGCGACGTCAGTGGTAAACACCGACATGTGTAGTGTTGAACAAGAGACAACATGGAGCGCGGGAGAGAGCAGGACCATGCGGCGTTTAATGCTTGGAAGTACCGACATTACTTTGAGTTTGACTCGGTTAAAGGTGACAAAAACATCAGCGTCCGCTGTACACTCTGCGTGGGAAGAAAACTTTTATCTACAGCGAAAAATTCCACCTCAAATCTGAGCAAACACCTAGCAAGCCGGCACAGGAATGTGAAACTCACTGAAAAAAAACCTGAACCCCCAACTGACATGACCGCTGCGGCTACATCCAATTCCACCGGGCAAACCTGCGAGGGCCCCTCTCCTGCTAAACAGGTGAAAATAGACTTAAAAGCGACAGGACTTAGTGCCGCTGAACTGAAGAAGCTCGTCGCTGGCTATATTGTCGAGGACATGCTGCCAATGTCCACTGTTGACTCTGAATCGTTCCGACGCATCGTAGAAAAAATACCGACCAAACACGGTGTCAAGCTGCCGCAGAGAAAGTCATTTGCAGGATACCTTGAGAGAGAATACGACATAATGGACGCTAATTTGAAGGCTGCACTCTGAGATGTAGACTTTGTTTCCACCACTGCTGGCATCTGGACAGTGAATAACAAAAGTTTTATGGGTGTAACAGTTCACTGGATTAATTCCACTTTACAGCGCAACAAGGCCACCCTAGCATGTAAGAGAATTAGAGGCAGGCACACCTATGATGTAACTGGAGCAGGTTCAATTTTAGATGATGGAATATGCAGAAAGAATAGAATTAGGCTGAAAGGTCTATTGCTTTATAGCGTATTCAGGTCGTGCATATGTTTTTGAAAAGTAACTTAGTAAAGTAACTAGTAAAGTAACTAATTACTTTTGAAAATAAGTAATCAGTAAAGTAACTGGATTACTTTCTTGGAGAAGTAATCAGTAATCAGTAACTAATTACTATTTCCAAGTAACTTGACCAACACTGGTTTCTGCTAATGGTTTGAGCTGGTAAACTGTTATACTAAGCCTGGATACATTTAGGTATTGCCTGATTCATTGAAAAAAGAATGGACTTTTATTAAGTGTACAGTGTTGTCTTTTGTTGTCTGTTCTTTCAATAAATGTACAAATGGAGTAAAGGTAACCTGTTACCCTTTTTTAACATTTAACATTTAACATTTTGGGAGATATGACACAATTGGCCATTATGATCATTATGATGATCATATGATCTTTTGGCAAAATCTTTTCTAATTAGTCATTGTTAAATTACAAAGTATACACAAATTTCAATATAATAATCCCAACAAATAGCATTACCTATTGAGGACACCTCTGCTTACTACTGTATGCACTAATGCATTTAAATAAAATGTAGTTTTTCCTCCATGCTGACCCTGCAGTGGCGCCCTGCCACGGCAAAACCTCTGCCGCCACGGCACTAGAAACAGGGCAGACGCAGACGCACAATGCAGACACACAACACAGTCGCGGCTGCGGTTGTAAGTATACTAGGGTTGGGTATAGAACTCTGTACTTTTTTGGGTATCGACCGAATTACGTCGGTACTAAGGACCGATTCATGCTAAGTCAAACTGTAAAAAATGTTGGTACCTGAGAGAACGTAAGCGCAAGCTCATCTGTCCTCTCTGCATACTGACAGAGAGTAGAGCTCCGACACGCGCGTGTGCAGAGGTGCGGACGGAGTAAACTCGAGCAAAGTACGTCGGCTCGGCATTTTTGTTGAAGTCACACAATCACAGCAATGCCGATAAAGTGGTTTTTCAAGAAAAAAAGCATGTTAATAAGAGTGATTTATTTCTGTAGTTTTGATAAATAGAGCTTTATGTTTAATATGTATTGTATTTTGACAAAAGTAACTTATGTTTACTAATGCTTTTATTAATGACTACTAATGTAAAGTTGATTTGTCTACTGCATCAATTTACCAGTCTGTGGTAATACAACATGACCTGTTAAGTTTCACCTTGTGTAAAAAGGTGTTAAAACGGTTTAAGGCAACGGTGTTCCACGCAAATTTCTAGTAAAGTCCACTAATTCAGGATACCAGTGCGTGCGTTAAACTTGCAAGCGGATTTTCGCATCCCACTGGTGAGAAACAGCTTTAATTCATCAAAATCCTCTATTATAAATTAATCCATCAAAGGCATGTGATTATAAATATATTACGATTCCTCCTTACCAAACACATTATTTAAAAGTTGAAGTGACGTGACAAATAAAAATTTACAGGTACATTAATTGTTTTTATATGTATATGTACCACACAAAGAAAAGACATTCAGTACTCAGATAGACTAATGTCGCTCATGCCGCTCTCATACAGAGGATCCCAGGTGTCCCTCTCTCAGCTCTCAGGGTCCCCTGATGTTGAAGAAATGGAAATACATGCAATCAAGATTCAACACATGAAGTCTCTATGATATAAATTCAGGACCATAGAGGTGACTGAATAATACCATTAATGACATTTTTGCATTGACTTAAAGTCAGAGTTCCCCTTCATTAATTTTGCACTCACTCTTTATTGCAAGGTTTCTGCTTCTCAGCCTGTGTTGGCAACAAAGCAGCTTCCATTTACGTTTTATTTTAAATAAATTACAGAAACTTTAACTGCTAATTTGGGATTATGTTAACATTGTGTGAATGAATGCACATCATCAGGTAGATAAGAGCTGATAAGTGCAATCAATGCCTTTGAAATACAGATGACAAAGCTGCAGGAAAACCCGGAACACTGATTATCTCCAAAAATTGCCACTGGCTGTCCAGCCAACTTTCTAATCTCTAATCATTTTACATCTGACGGCTTTGTATTTCAGTAAAACATACAGTTGTATAACTAATATCCTTATCTTCTGTTCCCTCTTTGCAGCTAAATGGAAGATGTGGGTTTTCATTTCGATGCTGTTCTGCTATGATAGGGTTTTGGATAAAGATGGACTTGATCTGCCCGTAAGAGAAAATGAGAACAGGATTTTCTTCTTACCTATAAGAGTACAGTACACACAGTACATGTAATTGGAAATGTATGATATATACAGTAGATCTAACTAAATTACTTTTACACGATTTATACAAATCTAGAATATAAGTGTGTGATGCATTGATTGAATAATTCACATATCTATTTCTTATTGTAAGAAGCATATGTCCAAACCTGAGATCTTTTTATTCAACCATGAATAGTGCTTTCCTCTGGAGCCTTAGATTGTTATTGTCCAGGATGGCCTTATTTCTGTTAAAGGCCTGGAGCCCAAGCTGGGACATCTCTCCTTTAAATCAGCTTTGGGATCTCATAGACTGCACTGATTTCCTTGTAGGCCTTTGTGCTCTTAAGAAGTGATCACCCTCCTTCAATGCCCCGTGGATTAAACAGGGCAGGCTGGTTCACTCTTCTCTTACTCTGCTTCACAACGACTCTACCTTTGTAGCCAATAAAAGGCTAACTAGAAAAGAATGAAGCGATGGGAGAATCAATCTACTGGAAGCCTCCCCACAGTTTTCTCATCATTTCTCGTGTCGTATGTCATCTTGGATTGTAACACAAAAAGCTAAAACTCAGTATGAGCAATGGTTTCTCAGCTATTCACTGTTCAGAGAAGCCAGAGCATGAAAGAGTTTCAGAAGAAGTGCAAGATAAGTTGTGTTTAGGAGTTAAGTGGAGTGTGTGGTTGTTTGTGGGTCAGAATGACAGGTGTATCTCTATTCAAGCTGCACAGCTATATATATATATATATATATATATATATATATATATATATATATATATATATATATATATATATATATATATATATTTAATCCATATTCTTTATTGAGAAGGCACCAGAGCCTGTACCTAGTAGACTAATTATGACAAAAAATGACAATAAGTTTAGTAATACAGCAGCCAATTTGCAAGTAAGTTTTGCTTTGACCCTGATACTGCTCATAAGATTCTTTATCAGCTCTAATATTTTCAGCATTTCACTATAATTCCTTATTCTACATTCACACACAAACAGGTCAAAATGCTTCCTGAAATAGTTGTTATTAGTGTTTGAATGAGACATTTATTAACTAACACAGTTTACAAAATAAAAAGGTGGATTTGAAAACAGACATTTTGTACATACAGTATATTTTTCATCTGTACATCCATTATACATCTGCACATGTTTTATGTGCATATATGAGTAAACATGCAAATCTCTGTTCGCATATTGCTGCATATGAAAAATATGGTAAGGGACAAGACTTAAATTAAAGATAATTTCATGTTCAAATAAAAAAAGTTGATTTTGGTTTGCAAAAGTCAAAATACATTGGATTTATTATTATAATGTTAACTTACATTGGATTCAGGCTTTACCGCAGTAATGTAAATATGAAACATTTTCAAAGCTATTAAAATCATTTATGTGGCATTAAAGAGGTTTCTTTCTTACTTTCCATATAACTGCTACTGTAATGTATTTCCTTTGGTCTGCTTGGCTCTACTGTGTGACCACTCCACATCAGGGGATGAAGCTGTCTGTTCAGGTGATTGACACAAGCCTACATTAAGAGGTGGTTTTGGAAATTAGTCCGTGGAGACCCTTTGGAGCCGAGCTGGAGAAGGAGGGCCGTCTCTGAGAGGAGCCGTGCCTTTTTAACCCCACTCATTGGTATGCCGATACGCGAGTGGCAAGCTGCTCTCTAAATGGCTGAGGCATCCTGGCTGGTACCCCCTCGACACGTTTCTGCACAGACAGACCCCGTGGAGAGCTGCCAACAATATGCAGCCCGGAATCCTCAAATTACAATGGGCCCAATTAATAATCACATAGTTAGTTAATATTTTATATCTTATAGAGAGCTTAGCAGAACAAAGTCTCCATCAGAAATTTATAGCCAGTTTTTTTGTTCTAACCATGACCAAGCTTTACCTTAACACTGTGAACTTTGTGTTTTATTTTCCTACGAAAGCTAGAATTTTGGATTTTTTTTTAATGATGTGGTAGCTTGACCATTCTTTCACCCTCCTTTTAATTCACTATTACGGGCAGGATGTGTAAAAATACATAATAATAAGACCACTAAGGGATGGTCATGAAATTTGAATGAGTCTGTCTTGGAGGAACACACCATGAAATAAAACCTATACTTAAATCAGTATAAGCCAGTTTTTGACCAGTTAAGTATTTTACAAACATGGTTTAGTTTAGTTACTGGTTTATATTTGTGGTTTAAAAGAATGTGTACAAAGGAGGCAATATAATATTCTTCCCTTTAAATTGCATTCTTTTCTTTTGCTCGTGCAAAATACAAATTTTCCCCTGAGAAAGATTAATTAACAAGATGTTTTATATATCTATGAAGCACGTGTTAGCCGATATGATGTCATTCTTAACACACTTTGTGTTCAGCGTTTTGTTGCACTTACAGCTTAAGATACAGAATCAGCGTGGTCCTCTCTATGTCAGTGATAAACAATTTTCAGATTTTGACATGTTAATTTAAAGTTGTTAATCAGATGTAAATATGCAAAGTGGCTTCCCGGGGGCTCCCTTTGAAATGCAAATACAGGGTGCAAACAAGGGTGGGGTGGATATAGGTTCTGATGCAGCAAAATCATGGAGGTGTAATACTGTTCATATCTCATTAAAATATGAAAGACATCAACTATGTTCCCTCAACCTTTTATTAAGGGACTTGCTGTTATTATGGGGTTGTAGGATTAGATTTATCATCTATCTATCTATCTATCTATCTATCTATCTATCTATCTATCTATCTATCTATCTATCTATCTATCTATCTATCTATCTATCTATCTATCATAGAGGATGTTGAGGTAACTACTAACTCACATTTTTAATAGCATAAATGTGCCACTGAGAAGCATTTGAAACTGGGTGGGAGGTTGGTGGGAGGCTTTGAGTGATTGTATGAAGGCAATTTATGAAAAGGGCCCCATTCTGCATTATGCATTATATTAACCTGTTATTACTTGTATCATTTATATTTCTTCTATTATGTGTTCATAATATGTAGCATTACGGTAAATATATACTCTCTTTGAAATGTTTTCTGCTCACATACAGCGAGCTATACAACGGGAAGTGTTTAAAGCCTTACTATCTCGAGTGAGGATTCTCTTTTGCAGGACTGATGAATGTTGGTTTGCTGTGGGATTTTGTTGGTAGAGATGTATGTGTCATTCTTGGTAGAGCCAAGTGATCCTCTTTCAATCTTAAACACATGTAAACACACATGCACTTATCAGCATGAGGTGCTTGAACTAATTCTTCATTTTTTTCTCAAATTGACCTGCTACATAAAGAAAGTCTCTTGAGGCAACATCAGACTACAAGTTTAAAAATGAAAAAATAATTATTGGGGGTGTGGAGTTAGAAAGAAGTGAGCTTACCAGACCTCTGTAGCCTGCTTATGATCTCTGCTTGAGGCTTGCAGCTCAAGGCTACATTAGCTGCAACACTCGTGAATCTCAAACTTCCGGACGCCAAGTTGCAAGTTTTTGACGAGGAAGACAAATGGTTGGAATAAAAAAAGACGATATCTCTGGTTCGGCTGTGTCCATTCTTTTTAAACTCTCCATTGTACAGTGCTTCGGTGGAGTACGCTTTTTAACAAGCAAAGCTGCGCTGACATTTTCATTTTACAGAGAAATAAAAAAATACTGCACGTGGCATCATTTGTTGCAGATAGACAGAGAGTGAGGTGTGGACAGTTGAATCCACCAATGCACTCTGCCACTGGTCAGCCAAAACGTTGTTGATGATTTGCACCTCACTCTCATGTCTACACATTTCCAATTTCAGGAGGAAAATTGGGATTCCTGAGTGTCTGAAGTACCATTTTCTGATTCTATGGAGTGGAAAAAAGGATTCAATTCCTGTTCAACATCTCTTCATTAACTAACCACCAAATGCCAGCCACAAAAAGTACTTGTATCAAAGAACTTTGATAACTGCATTTCCATGCTTCTTAAAAACAGTTTGGGGGGTATTTCACAGATGTTTTAATGCTTCGTAAAAGTGCACTGAAACACTAGAAAAGTCAAGTTTTGTGTAATTATTCATTGTGCCTTTGCAAAGGCTAGTGAATGCAATTTTGTTTAAACAGAGTAACCCTGACCAATCCCTCTAGAGAGGTGTTCCAGCTCCCGGTGTGTACAGCCACTTAACCAGACTCACAGACATTAGCCACCCATGACTTTGCTGCCAATCCAGATTCAACACCCACTGTACTCCCTATTAAAATTTTACAGGTCAAAAATTTAAAAGGCAGTTAAAGAAATGTTCTTTTTCATTACATGTGACAAAAAATGAGTAGGTCAGCCTGTGGCATAATGGCACGGTAATTAGAGCCTCACGCTTTGATAAAGTGTGACTGTACATCAATGTAAGACTAATTAATCAATATTTTAATTATTAGACCATTTAATGAGCATTTTTGTTGTATTCCCCCGGATCTTGCCGCTGTATTGGCCTCCTCTGTCATCATTAGCAGCAACACTGAGGTTTTTACTGTGCTGAATGTGCCATCATCTTGCAATGGGTAGTGACATCAAAGAGCTTTCATTCTTGATGCTTAAGCAAGCCAAGAATTGAAGCTCTGCCCAGATGTCTTGTTCCTTTGGATTCTGGTCTCTGACTCAATTATGTGTATCATTATGATTTTCTCCGAAACATCTTTCTCAAATCAGCACTTACTAATTGCATTCTTTTGTATTGTCACCCAAGTCAAGTCATTTAACTGCATATTACAAAGAGGAAAACTTGTATTATAACGCTTGTCACACATTTGAAGCCTTTGTTATGGGTACCTTTAGATACACCCGTCAGTTTGAGTTCATTTAGAGCAGGGCAACAGCAGCATGTTGTTGGCCTTCAGGAAGTTGCCTGTATGTGAGACTTTAGTGAGAGGAAATCTGCTGCTGGATATGGGCAACTTCATAAGACTACAACAATGTTCAATGAATTCATCTTTATTTATTTATTTTTGGGCATTTTTAGGCCTTTATTTGACAGGACAGATTAGATTTGAAAGGGGAGAGAGAGAGAGGGGAACGACACGCAGCAAAGGGTCGCAGGTTGCACATGGGGCGCACGCTCCACCAGGTGAGCTACCCAGGCGCCCCTCATCTTTCTATAAGGTAAGCTCTTGAAATGTATTTATTGTACCCAATTGTTTCTGGTGTGCAGGTTTACAGAAAATGGCGGCATCTTTTCTTCTCACAAAAAAAACATTTGAAACAGTCTTATTATTTTTTGCCTCTGATTCTCCCCTGAGCTCTGTGTCAATATTGGACTATGCAGCAAATGTGTTACCATAATTTAATTCAATTTGGGTCACAGCAAAAGTCAGTGAAATAGTTTTTTATGTCTATTTTCTGAATTCCACTCATTATCAGTTTGAACTCTGAGACTGGCTGAGAATGAGGACATCAGGTGAGAAAGAGTATGACTGTCACGTTATGATTCTTTTCCAGTAGTGCTTCCTGGGCTGTAAAGTGTCACAGAAATTCATTTTAATAGTAATAATTATGCCCTTGTTGCATTTCATTGTAAAGTCAAACCTGTATGAAACATTTCTTTGTCATTTTACTTACACTCACACAAAACAAATGCAAATCACGTTGAGCCAAGAGTTACTTGAAATCTGCAATTTCAATTGTGTGGTCTTTAAACAGCGGCAACCTACATCTACTAATCTACTAAACCAAAGACAAGAGGATACATTCAAATGGGCACTGGGTGAAAGGTTTTCAACCAGAAATAGTTTCAGTGTAAAAAGACAGAAGGGGTTAATTGTAATAGCAACACCCATGTCTAGCTTGTGTGGTTGCTATGACAACTAACATGCAAGCAGTGGTGTTTTTTGTACCTTTGCGGGGATCATATGGCAATCACTTGGTTTGGACAGTACAGATAACTTTCTGTAGGTATTTTTTCTTTGTCTGTTTATCCATGTTGCAAATTGCAGCTATTTTTTGTGTAGCCTAAAACAGTTATTCCCAACCAGGGGTACTTCTGCTGTTGCCAAGGGGTACGTGGAAAGATTGTGGAGCAGCTCAACTAATTTGAAGGAATTGAAATTATGATTTGATGAAAAGAATATCAGCTGTAACACCTAAACACTACAAGTTGCATTTATGTAGGAGTGCATGGAAACAAGTTAGCTAGCGAGCACAGGAGTTTAAACAGTTAGAAATGAATAGTTAAATGCAATGGATAAATGGTAGAAATAGTAAGCTAAACGTAATGGATAAACGGTTAAAATAGTTAGCTAAAGTAATGAATAAATGGTGGAAAACAAATAGCTAAAATAAATGAATAGCATTTGAAATAGTGAGCTTAAAGTATTACATAAGCGGCTGAAATGGTTAGCTAAAAGTAATGAATAAAGGTTGAAACATTCAACTTTACTCCCAAGTAGTAGTTTGATAAACCAACCTTTATATTGACCGTCCAATGAACGAAGTAACAATATCCATTTTTATATAATGAATAGTGTTATACACAGTGTTGCCACAGTTACTTTGAAAAAGTAACTTAGTTACTTTACAGATTACTTGATTATAAAAGTAATTTAGTTACTTTACAGATTAGATTACAAATTACTTTATTAGTTACATTCAGCAACTGCCGACAACACCCCCACAGCCTCAACATAAAAATGACAACCGGTTTACTGTGAGGCAGCTCGGCGTTGCCAGTAGTAGGGATCTGGTTTATTATGGCACGAAAGAGAGCGAGTCAATCGTGTTTAAGGGCAGCATTTCCGCTACAACATAGGCCTACTGCCCGACAAACTTCTTCAACTCTCCCCCACTTTTGCACCGATGTCCAGCTTTTGTTGTTTGGGTGGTGGGGGACCTCCTTCTCTCTGCTTTGCACCATCTGCTGGGACTTGCTCTGTAAGTTTGACTGCAGTGCTGCGACTCCAAATGTTTCTTCAAATTTGACGTAGTGTTTTCGTAGCTAGATAGCACTTTGTCGCCACCAGCACAGAGTGTACAACGTATTGCCGTCTTTAGCTGACACAAACTCAATATAGTGACTGTATTTACAGCTAGAAAGCGCGTATCTCTCTCCTCCCTCCATTGTTGTTTACGTTTGTGTCGCTGCGTGGTACAAGTGAACTGTCCACATGCTGAAAACGTGACCTGTCCTCATGCTGAAAACGTGACTTGTCGCATACGTGACTTCACTCCCCGAGACGCAAGAAGAAAGCAAATATATATTTTTACTAAGGAAAATGACAAAAATAGTAACGCACAGTGACTTGGATAAGTAACTTTAATCTGATTACTGGTTTGGAAATAGTAACGCGTTAGATTACTCGTTACTGAAAAAAGTGGTCATAGTAACGCGTTACAAGTAACGCGTTACGTGGCATCACTGGTTATACATTTGGAACATACATTGGTAATGGATGAAGCGTAACGTGAGATCATCTGACAGGGCTTTGGGGGTACCTCAGACCAAATAGGTTGGGAATCACTGGCCTAGAAGGACTCAGTTGTATTGATATTGCATAGTTTTTTTCCCCATTAAACTTCAGGCACATTCATTTTACTTTAATTATTTCAGATTTGCTATAGTTTTCATAAAACTAGACAGCATAGTTTGAAAAAACATTTAAAGTATGTAACTTTTTAATGTTTCTGAAACTGTGTAATTTTTCATCTGATGATCATAAATGACTTGTAACAGCAAACGAGACTAACAGTGAAAAGAATGCTATTTTTATATCATTTTTATTAATGCCTTTTCCGAGGTCCAATTTTTCCCGCTGAGTCACAAAATGATTTACAGCAGGCAGAGTGGCTCTACAATAACACATTCTGAAGGGTCACAGATTTCTGTGTAACACCGGAAAAGCCTGGGTCAGCGTGGTCAGCCAGGTAAAAGGTAGCAGGAGAATTCTTTATATAGGCCTAATTGTATTTTAATTTCATTTTTGAAGTTATCTGTTGTAGTTATGGCTGATACTGGGGCAGGGCCATCACAGAAAAGAAGGAAATTAAACGAGCAACAACTAGAAGCTAAAAGGGAAAGTGACAGAGGACGGGCGAAACCGAGTTGATCTTGGCCGGGCTTTCAACATTTGGAGACAATTACGGGATTGTAAATGATTCAAAACGCACCGCGAATTGGTCCTCAGGTATGTAATATGTCTATTTCATTCATAAACTAACTTGACAATGCACAATGTGGTTGTATGTCCCCCTTCCATTTAATGCTCGTTTTTTATTCCTTTTAGTCTGTGTTTGTGTTGGCCTACTTTTTTCTTTTCCTTGTCCCCTGTACTTGTGTAAAGCGTCCTTGGATTTCAAGAAAGTTATTATTAAGTTGGTTGCTACAACAAACTCTTTAATGCTTTGGCTCGTGACACAGTGACAGTGATCACAATTTAGCTCACAATACATCCAAAGTAGGCTAAGTTACCGTATGCAACACTTGAAATGCAACAATGCATCTATAACATATTTTCTTATTGTAAATGAATGATTTTCTGTTTGAGAGAGAGAGACATTGATTGCAACTATATGATGTCCTGGTAACACTAATTCTGTAATACAGCACTGTAAAGAAAAGATCTTTACGACAGCAGGTGTGGTAAAAACACTACCGCTTTTGTCCAAAGCGGCTGCTAGTATCACCACAAACTGAAAGTTACAAATAGCCACTTTAACACAAGTGCATGCACTGAGAGCATATTTCACATGCTCACAATTAGGGTTGGGCATCGAGAACCGATTCCTAATTGGAATCGTTTCAAAAATTACGATTCCATCAGAATTGTTTCTTTAATGGAATCGTTTGGAGGATTTGGTTTCAAATCTGATCATGGGTTCCAAATTTAACATGTGCAAGTTTTGGTTTCCGTAGCGGCCAGGCGCTTGTTGTGTGGCAGCCATGGAGCACAGTAAGCGGTGCTCTAGTGTGGCTTTATTTTACATTGAAAAAGCCCCGTCAAACTGCAACCCACCTTTCAATCAAAATAAATTATAAATTATAAATAAATTATTTGTGAAATAACCATGTGACCCGTTTCAACTCCACCACTCAAAGAATCGGAATTGGAATCAGAATCGTTAATATCCAAACGAATGTTATAGTAGTAGTAGTAGTCTGATAGTCTTCTTCCTAATGAGGGACATCTGGCTCTGCCCTGTCTGCTCATTCTCAATGTGAAAATATGCAAAACTTGATTCCATAAAAAATGGTTTTGGTTAAGGTTGCCCTGTTAAATTAACTTAGATTTTTGAAGTGATTTCTGCTGTAAGCCAATCATTGCACAGTTACGTTGCAATAACTGCATACTTTTCTTTGGTTTTTCAAAGGGTTCTAAGAGAGAGAGAGAGAGAGAGAGAGAGAGAGAGAGAGAGAGAGAGAGAGAGAGAGAGTGTGTGTGTATATATGTATGTGTGTTGGGGGGGTTATGATGTGGAAGAACAAGCAAGGTTAATGAGCAAGAGTAGACAGAGTAGTGCTGACACTGGTGGACGAAAAAGGCAAATAGAGGTGAAAATGGAATGCCTTTGTTTTTGATGGTTGAAACAAAGATCACACATGGTAAAAACAATCACTAATTTACCTAGTGCACATCTTGAATGTAGTGTTAATATTGAATGATTGAATTGTTGACAAACGCTAATGGAAAATGTGATTTGCTTGTGGGATGTACTTCTCTAAATGGGATTATACAACTCATCTGAGTGTGGCCAGTGAGTGTCAAGCTCCATCTTAACCACGCCTGGCAAAACTGTGTGGAGCTCATCTCCGCTGAGGCAGAACTAAAATCTGGAAATAATCAGCTAGTGGGGAACATGAGAAATTCTCCAGAAAACACTTTAACGCCACTGGAGCCCACTGCTCCTCAAGATTGGATTCAGGTACCTAATCCCAGGCGGCAGCTGCCCCCCCTCCCCCTCGCTTTTCTTTCATACGGTGGAGCGGAGCAGCCATGGGGTGTCAAAGGGGGCAGAGAGACTGCTGTGGCTGACACCTGCTGGGCGTTATAAATATAAAAAAACTGGAGCTGCCATTGTTAGTTTGCACTGTAGTTCTCTCTCTCGGGCCACTCTCTCTCGTGGGCTGATGTCTACTTTAATGCAGGCTGAAGGCTTCTGCCATCCCCAAACCAATAAGCAACGCATCCAAATGACTCAACTGATTCTACCCAACAGCACAGATCTCGGCCTGGATCACAGAGAAAAGCTGTAGCTGGTGTTGCACAAATTAATGGGAATAAAACCAAAAAAACAGTCTTGCCAACTTAAAGGTCCAGTGTGTAATGTTTTTAGTTGTTCATTATCAAAATCTGTGTTGCCTGTTCACAAACTTGTCCTTTTTCATGAATATTTACCTCCACCATCAATTCCAAGTATTCCTATTGGCTTGAAATTTTACATTTGCATGAACTGGGGTAGACGCTCCATATTCATTCGCCATCTTGAAATATGTTAGCCGGTAAGGGACATACAGGACATACTGCGCCCCCTTTCGCGTTTTCGCTGTCACATGATCAACTCACAGGTGCTGCTAATTCTGCTAATAGCTTCCCGGCCCCGGTAAGTTTGAAGAAGGAAACATGGAGGACCACACGTATTCAAAAGCCAAATTTCAGGAACAGGAGTCTTCTTCTTCGCCCAGAAAAAGAAAACGGATATTGAAAAGAGCAAGATACCGGCTTTTTGAAGCGTGAAGGCTACCATAGCTGTAATACCTACTTTGAACTGCGTGGCGCAAGAGAGTTAGATGGGAGAAATTCCCACACATTGGACCTTTAACATTTCAGATCTGTAGGTGCTACATTGAAAAACTTGTAACATTTGCTTAAATCTCTTTTTAATTGAAAATGTTATTAATGGTGAAGCTTCCCTTGTCTAGTTACATTTGGATTAACCATTTGGGACAGAGATTTATAGATCTAGTAAACTCTTTGTTTGATATGTAGTCATTTCTGAAGTTGTTTGTTTACATCTTGCCCTTTTCCTTAATTGCAGCAATCACAAATCTAATATGCAACCCATTTCTGTGATGAGCTGTATTGTCGCCCCACGAACAAGCAACAATTTCGATATTTTTATCAATAGTCCCAACAAGCTTTATAGTATGTAAGAGAATAAAGTAATAGCCTTGGAAATCCCAAGATATTGTTCACTGATGGAATTAACTCATAACGAGGTTTTCCTGTTAGAAGCCAATATGTTCCTTCCAAAGAAAAGTATTACTTTAATACATGTAGTTAATCTTTGCATCTGACCTGGTCAAATTCCTTCAGGTAATGCAATTTGCCCCACATGGTCTAATAAATACTCAGGGAACCTGGTAAATCTCAACGTCCCAGCAGATGTCAGAGAGATGGAGAGTTTCTGTTTGAAGATCAGCGAGATGTGAACCACACACTCTTTGACAAACAGCTGAATGGCCACACATGACACAATACGTTACCTGTATTATGTTACATTCTTTTGGTAATGTCTCATGGGGAAATTGTAAGCAGAGTGTGCGTGCTGTTTGTAATGTTTTGCTCTGGAAATTTCCTGGTTACATTCTGCTAGAATGACTGGAAAGCTTATATTCGTCTGTTTGCTTTCCAGCTTTTTCTCATCTCCCCTCTCTGACTCGGTTGTATCCCACGCCACCGGTGGACGTGTTCTTTACAGATGATCTCCTCTGGATTAACAATTTGCAGTGCTCTGACTGTTACAGGCAGCAGCAGTGCTTTAGCAGGGCCGTCAAAGCCCAACTGCCCCCTGCACTGCCTGAAAGTGTGACACCTCCATTCCATGCTCTTGTCAGTCTATAGAAGAAAAAGTGGATTAATGTCAGTTTCAGGGAGCCTCACAAAGCAAAGTGTAGCTTTGAACATGAGAGTGAATCTTGTTGAGACGGTCATCTGCAGCATCTGTCGGGGTGTGTGTGTGTGTGTGTGTGTGGGGGGGGCTAGCACTGCAACACATTGGGTACACACACCAGCAGGGTCATCAGACGTAGCCTGTTTATAGGCAGAGGCTTAATCACATAGCAGCATCGGGTAAGCAGCATCAGACAACAGACACCTCGATGTGTTTTGGAGATGTGATGCCTATGTGTGTGTGTGTGTTTTCTGCCAGACCCTCCCCCCATGGCCCTACCCTCTGCTTGATTTTCCCAAGAGACACCCTGCTGAGAAAACGACAGGGCAGCAAAAATGTACAAAACCAGCTCTCTGCTGGCTTACACCACGTTTCTCTGCTCATAGAGAAAATGCCTGAAACAAGCCAAAGGAATAAAAAACTGACAAGCAATCCTCTTCACTGACATGCAAATAAGCCATCTATTACCCTTAAACATGACAATGCATCAATTTAACCTTTAGTTACTTTCTGATAATACCGTTTCTGTTAAATTGCTTTCTGGTAGTATTTTTATTTTCCTTTTTTATTTTGATGATATTGTCTGCCTTTGAATATCAGCAGACTTGGATTAGAAGTAATTTGGACTCATATTCAGTGGAGGTGAAATGTGGCAACAAATATGTATTAGATGTTGCTACTCTCTAACAGGTCATACGTGCACTTGTGTTTAGGCCCTCTCCTTGATAGTGTGCCACATGGCCAGGCTATTTTTATCCTGACACTGATGTCTGGATGACATCAGTGACAGCTGTGTAAAGCTGACTATTAATCTGTAATTGATCAAAAAAGAAGAAAAAAACAATTCAGGCTGCTGTAAGGAGGGATCTGGTTCTAGGCTGCTTGACATAAATGGATGTTTAATGTGCTCTTTTTATGTAAAACATTCTGCGTTAGGAATTTTTTCTCACTTCTCGTGATTTTCATAATTAAAGATTATGTACCATGTGTGCCAATTTTTTGGTATTTTACATAAAAAAATACATTTGGGGAAGACAATGTCTAAAGTACATAATTTCTGTCATTTATTTCCCTGGACTTAAGTGACTTGTATTCACTGACACTGAGGTCCTAGAACACACACACTATGGTGTGCCTGACCATTAGGACAGATAGGTTTTGCTGCAATTATTCATTCATCTCACTCTTCTTGCAACAATAAATAAATAAACATGATAAGAGGGATGTATAGTATGATTTCTAGTAAGATATCATGGTTTCAAAGCAGTATAAGAGCAGGTGGAGCATCCTGCATAATGATCACCACACAGTGTATGAAACCATTATAAGTGGTCGATTTAAAGTTGTGACAGTTCAAGGGAACAGGGAGCCATAACATATTCAGAATGGTCCAGAGCAAGGTCAGTGTTTTAGTACCTCTCCATGTCTATGCACTGAAGCAGACAAGGATGCAGCACATTTCATTCGGGACCGCCGGGGAAGACAATGTAGAGCCATGACTTGTCTAGACGCCTCATGCTCGTCCTTACTACGGCGGCTAGGTAACAGCCCTGTGTTGAACTAAATCTGTGACCCAGTCTGCGCCTGTATCAAAGAACCAGCAGATTCTTTGCAGCCAGACAAAGCAATGCTCTCTGCCTGCTTTGTAATGCATGCACTTTACATTGCAATGTAACATTGACTTAGACTTGCCTGATTGACCTGCATTCCAGAGCCAGCCCGCTCTCTCTCACCACACCTGGGGCCCCGGGGCTGGCGTGTGGCTGTCACCGGCCATCGCCATGCTTTGCGATTGATGACAGCTATTCACTGATGAAGCTGTATTCATCATTCCTGTCCAGGGCTGCACTGACCAGATGGACCCTGACCATCCATCCACTGTCAGGGACACATCTGTTCCCGTTGTTGCTTAGAGTACTAACAAGTCACCTGCTCCCTGAAAGGCTGGTGTCAGCCACAGAGGGATGGATGCTACTACATGCTGCCTGTTAAAAACACAGAACATCTCCAACACAAAGCTACTGATTCTTTGTTTTTGTTTGTCTTGCAGGGGTCTTTACTCAGCATGATGGTGCAATCAAGGTGATGCTGCGATCTTTAGTGAGATTTAACAATAGTACATCTTACCAGTCTTATATCTTTATTTGTTTTGCCATTGCTAAATCATTGCATTACTTTTCTGCACTGAGAAAATTAAACAAAAATTAAAAGTTATTTTTTTTTTTCATTGAAGTGCTCAAAATAGAGCCCATGTTTTCAGCTGAATTCCTCACTCCTGTTCTCTGGCAGGTAGGCATCATTATAAAAGAAAAGAGTGTTAAAAAGAAAGTTGTTTAACAGCTTCAATTGTTAACATGCCAATCTTGCATTATCATTTAATTATTTTCTGGAAGGTAATAATTGTCTAAAAGGTTCAACACTGCCTGGAAACATTCCATCTACTGTCAAAAGACATTAAAACACAGCTGCGATAAGTCTGAAATAGTGTGTACAAAAACACACTATCCTTGTCGACTTAAACATTCGTCAAAAAGAAGAAAAAGCAGTGGTTGCTTTGACTGTGCTATGAATATACTGAAGGAAAAGGCATCATTCTGTCAGGTTTCCCTGCTGTTTCTGACCATGTAACCTCCTGCCAGCACATGACTTCCCATTCCAAACTCCACACACGAGGAAGAATGATTTGTATAATGCTCAATGTGGTCATCAGTGCTGTTTCACTGTCTTTGGAAAGGTTTGCTGCTCCTGGCCCATATGTGTCTCTGTGTCTACATGTGTGTTCACAGGTAAGAGCTGGTGAGTTTGGCTGAGGTGCAACACAGCCAATCCTTCAGGATCTGCGCTGAAGTGGTTTGAAGGCCTATTTAGCAGGTCTGAGTTCATTAGACTCCCTGCAAGGAGGCTGAGTGTGCCTGCGGAAGCCCCGCGAAGTTCTTCATTGTCTTAAGACTCAATTGTAATCACCTTACCCAGCGTGACTGACTGAAGAGCTCTCTGGCGTGATTGAAAGTATTGATCTTTTCGCAGCTCTCTCTCTAGACAAGTCGGAGATGCACAATCACACTTTAAAAGAGAATAACATCTCTTCATCTGCCCTAATCATCTGAACAATAATTAGCATCAGGACAGTGGGGGCTTTAGCCACGTGCTTGGTTAGGAAACTTTTGGCCGCCTAGCACCTCTCCTCTGTTTCCCACCGGGAAGGAATCTGCTGAGTAAAGCTGATCTGGTGGACTGGGGCAGTAAGGGCAGGGTGGAAACCCAAACATCAATGACTTTCAGATTCACAAGCTCCACCCAGCTGCCTCTGTCCATCCCCCTTCACTGTCGTGCAAGATCGGCAAGATTTCTGTCACCTTCAGGGATGGCAAACAGCCAAGTGCTCTTGGAACCAAAATTCATTCTCACAGCATCCTGTCGTAGCAGCATGAACTTGTTAATCTTCTGATAATTGCAGCTTTAAAAGAATATCACAACTCAGGTGGTGGGAGAACGGCGGGTGTACTTGATCACAGTGTGTCATGTTAATAAACATCTTTCTGCATCTAATTACCAGTAGCTTCTATACAGTATGAGCACATAATGATGACAATGTTTAACTACTTTTTTGTGTAATGTGGACAGGCAGTAATATTTTGTTTTCAAGGAATTCATTAAGCATGGAGCATTTCTGCAATCTGGCCCAGTTACAGTCGCTCAGTCAATAGTTTACTGAGCTACACCCTCGTTAAAACTGTGTTTGTGACACATCTTTTCCATGGTAACGCAATAATGACTGCCTCACTTGCTGACCAAGACCACAACAGTGTTCTATGGTGCTGCCGCCCCCAATGGGGCTGACCTCGAAGTAGTACTAAGCTAGTGCATAGTGACAGTATGTGTCAGTGTCCAGAACCACAAAGAGGAAATCTGGAAGCCATTATCACTAACATTCTACTGCCAAACATTTGATTTAAATAAAGCTGGTCAACTCTATCACTGTACGAATACATCATTGCTGGTTTAGACAATAATGAGTACAGCCTGTAGTCTGTTGTTCTCTCTCCCTCTCTATTTCAGCCCAGGGACCAGTACATTGGCCTTAGGGTGCAAAGCACAACAACCCTTGACAAAGCACAGTAACAAAACAAGAAAAATAATTTCACAGAACACATTAACAAATCAGACAACATAATGAACAAGAAAAGACAATCACGTTTCAAAAAAAGAAAATGACCTGTCTGTTAGAAATGACATTTTTAACAAATGTATCAATAAAGTTGGAAAATGTTGAAATTTGATTTGACTGCAAAGCAGCTAGGGAAACATGGCCATCTTGGTTAAATACCAAAATACATTTTGTACACACTTTCACAGTTCCCAGATTATGTATCCTGCAACACTTTGGTTTAAGACCAACACCTGCAAAACTAATCCAATCAGCTTTACCTCTACTTTGTGTTTAGTGCTAATTAGGAAATGCTAGGATGCTAACAATAAACTACGATGCTCACCATGGAAACATTATAGGCTAACTGCTAAACATCAGCATGTTACCATTGTTATTTTTGAGCATTATAGCATGCTGACAGTCGCAGTTAGATCAAAGCACCAACATGCCTAAGATCAGCCTCACAGAGCTGTTACTAGAACTGGACTCCTTTTCAGGCTATCTCCAGTTTTAAAGAGGGCTTCTTTTAGAGCTAGCGTGAGCAAATCATCAGAGAACACAACAAAACATATTCAGTAGTTCAGTGAAAGCAAGAACAACCTTGTAAATAAAGGTTCCCATGCCAACACGTACAGCTTGTGCTACTGTAATTACTATAAACCTTACGGCACGTAAGTAGAATTTCATGGTGCTTTAGGTTAAAAGAGAGTCACCTTTATGACATTGAAAACTCTGACTTTAGGCTCAACATACCTCTAATCCACCCATTTTTATCGTAAAACACCCCTCTGGTCTCTTGTGTCTGTTGTTTGTACACACCCATCCCTACCCACCTCTCTATGAATTCTGCTCAGTACAAGAAAAACAATTTAGTAGTATATTAACTCATTTTCTAGGAAATAAGGTTGGTTTGGTCTTATGTTCACATGTATTATAAAGTGTTGTGTTTTCTGTTTCGTTATGCTTTTTATCCAGGGTCGTTGAGCCACCGCAGTCACCGGGCATCTGGAAGTTGAATTCATGAGCTAATTCTTCAGGAGGAAAATGAGACTCATGGCTCCTGATGTGGACATTTTGGACACTTGAAAACTTTATTTGTACCCAACGAGTCCTTTCACTACAATACTGTTCTGCTGCATACTTGATATTACACACATTTACAGCCTCAGCGGCAAATAATTACAAGGGTGAAAATCTTTCATCTAAGGTTCATTCTGATGATTCCGCTATACTTCTTGTATATTGCATCTAGATTACTGTGCCTCCCCTTCATCAAACACCATTTGATTATTGTTTTGTAATAATAAAATGTTGTAAGGTAAGGGTACTTGAATGCCAAGCCAAGCTCTTCTGAAAAGCCTACTTGTGTTTGTGTTGATTACAACGCAATGATACTGACCCACAGCACAGACAAACTCATCAGCTAATTGCTAGGGGTATAAAGAAAGGTCACTGAAAAATTAAGAAAAATGTAACCTGCAGGGGACTGTGATGCTGCACAGCTCACAAAAAACACAAGACAATCATAAACATGCTTCATGCAAGCAAAATGAAAAGTACAGTCTCGCAAATTGGATGAAAAGGGGTAAAAGATAATAATGGGGACACCAATCACCAAAACCTAAATCCGATTTCTCTCTCTCGCTCTCTATCTGTCTCATATTTTGTGAAACAACAATATCAATGTACCCCATGTTTCTTGTGAGACTCAATTCAAGAGTTACAGGTTCTTTAAGCAGATTCCTGTCTAAAGAAAGGACAGACAAGTGCATAACATTATCATAAAATAGATAGCTGTCTTCTCTGGAAGCTACGGTCACACCTCTCCTATGCAACAATAGATGTGTAAAGTGTTTCTGGTTTGGATTAAACTACGCCGAACGTTTTTATTAATCATTATCTGCTCTGCAGTACAAAAGCATGTAATTTTGTGGTGCATATCCAGATTGTGAATCACCTTCCCACAGGGCTATTCGGCACTGTATTGTCAGTACAGCGATAAACCTATTGATGATAAGAGTGCAAAAGAAAAACACCCCTCTTTTAAACCAACCTTGACTATTTTCCACACTCAGGATTGCTCTCCCACTATCATGACAATGACTTTGTAAACAGGAGGAAATTCATTCTGCTGTTTGTCATCATAGATGCGCAGTCCTCTGCTCATTGCACCCATAAAAGAAGGCAAAAATACGGAAAGGCATACATTTGTCTGCATTATGAAAATTGTTTATTTGCACAGTTTTGTCATTTTCAATTCAATTTTATTATTATTAATATAATATCATACGTCACCCTCTGTCCTTTGACCTTTGCATCGGATAAGGAAAACCAATCCCAAAAAAAATCTTTAATGAGGAAAAAATGGTAGAAACCTCAGGAAAAGCAACTCAGGAGGGGTCCCTCTCCCAGAACGGACAGACGTGTAATAGAGTTGTGTGTACAAAACAGCATAATGAAGTTACAGTATAAATAATCCATTTGACAAAATGATACATGGAAAGGAAATGCACAGTAACAACAACTTGAATGGCATTAAAAATCATCAATCATATGAGTACATGATGAATATCTTCTTTGTATGTTTTTTTTTCTTTCTAATTATTCCTTTATAGCAGTCATTGCTATACAGCACTTAACAGCAGAAAGTATTCCAAGTTTGAAATGTTCAGGCAGGCAGGGAGGCTTTTTCCTTGTTCTGGCTAAGAGCTTTGAGTAGTAGACACATGCAATTCTACAGCATTGCTTGATGACAAACAATAGGCAAGGGAACCAATTAGTGTTTTTCACATCAAGGAATAATTGAAAAAAAAATCCTACTCTATGTTGTGATTTTCCACTAGGAAGCATTTAGCGAGGTATCTCTTTGTTTGCGTAATTTTGAAGCTGCTGTAGCATTGCCTTCCTCTGGGCCGTGTCTTTTTGGAGATATGCCAATGGTGTTTCACTTGTTGAGTGCTCTACTGTGCTCGCTCAAAAGCAAGCAAGAGCATACAGCTGGACTAGCCCCAGCACACACAGTGCCGTCTCAGAGGCCCAGGGGGCTGCATTGTTATTATCTGCTATTCAGGAACTACAGATGACTACCATATAGCTTTCAGTAAGGTACTGCTCAGTATCCTTACATTGTTAAAAACTGGTTCTGTCATCATACTTGTTGTCATGCCTTTATTATGCCTTATTGTGTATGCTTACAACTACAATTCTGCAAGTCTTGGGATGTTCAGCTCTGCTGCTAATATAATAGATTTGATATATGTAAAACAGAAAAGACAGCTTTTATGCGGATTATTGACTTTTATAAGTAAAAACAAAACAATAGATTACTCACATTCATAGAAAAAGCAAACCTAGCGTCCTTATATTTATATAGGTTACATTTTACTAAACTAAAAGTTTTTCCAGTGAAGGAAATGCTAACTTGTACTGCATGGAAGTAATTGGTAAGTGATTGAGGTCATAGAAAGTGCAGGACTTTGATATCGGAGAAAGGGGTTCACGGTCCTGTGTGTAGAATATACAACTTTGGTTAAGGTTAGGGAAAGATGGTGGTTTCAGTTAAAGTGACTGTGAATGCTGACTCTCATGCTTAATTTAACTTTATTCTAACCTAAATCAAAGGTTCTGAGCCTAAACATACCTATAATACAACGTTAATCATGCTTTAGTTGCTATGAGCAGATATTGTAGAAAAACAAATTCAGTTTGTTGCAGTTTTGCAGATATGTTCCGTATGAAAATGTTATGACTTGTCAGAAAAGTTAATTAAAATGTTTCTGAATTTCTGAATCTGATGAAATGATTCACATGACATTATGTTTACATCATATGCTGTTGCCTATTAGTAGGATATGAATACATTTTCTAGGAGACGTGAGATAGATGAATTGAGACAAAGATAATGTACACGTAAAATAACTGATATTAAAATGTTACTTCTTACATATACATATGTTTGTGAGAATATGTGAGGATGTATTTGTGTACTTTATGTCTTTACATCTGTGTATGTGCCATGTATGGCTGTGTATCCTTGTACATATATGTGTCAATGCCCGTGTACATGTGTGGATGGGTGATTCTGTGCATGAGCTTGAATATATGTGTTTGTGTGTGTGTGTATGTGTGTGTGCATGCGGATGTGTTAGTTGATGCCTATTCTGTGCTCCTCTGCTCATGCACAGGCACTCGAGAGATGGCCGCGCTAATGGAAGCTGAAGCTGTCGTGGCTGTATTGATTGTTCAGACCTGCAGATTATTGCTGTGAAGAGTGACCAACAGCAACCCACTAAGGTAAAAACTTCTCTTACCAACAGCAGTACGGCTGCTCTACCCTGAGAAGCAACATGTTTAATTGTTTGTGGTCTTCTCCGGCCCCTACTGCTGAGGGCCCTGGGGGAGAAAGGCAAGTCTAGGGCCTGACCTTTTCCTTCCATAGCCAGCCTCATTCACACATAGACTGGGAAATGTATCAGTGCTCCTCACTTCAACATTGCTCCAATTACCAGACACAAACAAAATTGGAGGCCTTATCAACTGGAATAGGAACACTATATCCTTTGGAGACTGTGAGGAAGCTTATGCACTGGATTCTACGAAAAGTGAAATACACAATACAAGTGAGTCATTTTATAGGTCATATTTTTGAATTTATATCGTAGCAATGTGTGTACTGTTAGAGCATGTTATTACAGTTAGTTAATCTCTACTTCCCACAAGGGTGTCATGATCTTACTGATTGAGTGGAAAAATTAGTAAAAGTCCGATGCTGTTACAGAGACCCTCCTAAACACCTACATATATTGCTGCACAGACGCAGTGAAGAGATACATTAGAAAAGGCAGGCCTGTGCTGGCATCCAAACACACTCCATCAGCATTCAGCTCAGCAGTTTGCAATTATAATGAATATTAATGACTGTTTTCTCATACATAATACTCTCATAATGACTCTACAAAGTAAATGCAGCCCTCTTAAAACAACCATTTATCATAACTACGTACCAAAGCAGTAACACTGTCAACCACTGGAAAGATAAAGTCATCAGCTACGCTCTTTAAATTCTCATATGACATGGGAAGCATGTATTGTTTTTGAGGAGAAATTATATTTATATCACATTATATTTTACATTAAAATCATCTACTGAAATGTAAATATCCATCCTCCTTTTTTCCTCCAGGTTATTACAGTAACTGGATGAGTTGTATGAATTTTGGCATTTAATCTGAATTAAACAGTATAGGTCATTTTAGTCCAACCGCTGTAATGTTAAATCATCCTCATATTGTTATAAACATCCCTTACTGTCCGAAGAACAAAATGCGTTACAGCAACTAAAACTAAATGAAATTCAGTGCTATGTATGTGCTTAAGAGTACTTCTTTACCTCCGTCAAATACCTTTTCCCGTGGGCCATTAAAATGGCAGAGTAGCCTAGCTCAATCCTCACAGACATTACCTGTGAGCGACTGAACCCTATTTTGGGAATTGGTAAAGCGTACGGAGAAATAGACTTGGGATAGAACAGCCTGGCAAATTCCATTTCACATCTGAAGTGGTCTACTTGTGAAAGATCATTTGGTTTGGAGTGAGTAAACAGAGGGGACTCCATCGCTCTCAATGACTTATGTGTGAAAGCTGGGGATTACAGACGATCAGGAAGTCTTGGAGCTGTTTGGAAAAGCATTGCCTTGCAAAATGAATCTAACTGCAGGCACTGTGTTTCACAAGCCTCTACCTCTCTCACATCTGTCTGTGCTATACTAGGCTGTTGCGAATTAAGTTCAGCACATACGCGATGATGTTTTCCACGTAGAGTGTTAATGTTTAATTTGTATTAATGATTCTTGTTTAGTTTAATGTAAATCTTTTTTGGCTGAAACAGAAGAATTAAAAGAAAAGTTAAGATTTTAAATTGTTGTGCAATGTGTGTCCTATTTTAATTTCTATTATATTATGATGATTATATTATGATAATATTTTACTCGCTAATTCCATGGCTGAGATATGGGGATGTCAAATGGGTGTGTTGCCAAACATTCCTACCTCGGGTCTTTAGAGACCCAGCACATATTCAACACAGATTATGCTACAGATTAAAATAACTGCTTGGGAACATTTGGAAATAACTTATGTTATAACTATAAGCCTCCAACACATTTTTGTCATTAATTTGCTTTGCCTTTTATATTTCAAATTTAAAACGCATATTGTTCCGTGTTAAATATAGGCTAGTCAATGACAGTCAGTAATCATAAATTATTGTTGCAAGCTTGCAAAATGGTTGTGCCCATACCTATTGTCTCTATACACGTTTTAAAGACAAACATATACAGGAAAACAACGATTTTGAACAATTTTGACATTCTGACACAATTTTTTGAGGACTAGACAGGACCTGACGGCTTAATTGAATAAGATGAATAAATTAGAAGGTGTGATATGGACCAAGACCTACTGTATTAAATGCATTTAAGAGTTGAAAAAGTCCCCAGTTTAACCACATTATTTCAACCACTTGTATGGATTTGAAAACAAAAGTGAACATACCGGAACTGTCCATTCATTTTAAACCTGTATGCACACACAGCTAGTACACTGGGTCACATTAAAACCACGAAGAAGCTGGACATGTATAAATAATATCATTTTGGTTAATAATTTTAATGTTTACCTTTGTTTTCATATATTTTCATAACTGAAATAAACAGAATAGTAAAATGTACTTAAAGCTGTCATAAAGCTGAATGCAGAAGTGTCACTGTAACCCATTATCTCTATAGTTCACCTGGTAAGTGTGATATAAGTGATACGAATGATGACCATAGCTAATAAAGTAATACTCAGTTTGTACAAAAGAAGAAAAAAAATCTTTTAAATATCTTCATTATTTCCCTATTTCATCAACCAGAATTTAAAAAATGACATTGTATGATCATAGTGGGCTTCAGTCTTGGGCACAAAAGCACTTGAGTGTGATGGGCAAAGTGGCACTCAGTCACTGTGGAGCTACTGAAGCTGATAAAAGGGAGAGACATTAATTGAATGACCTTGGCATCACTGGTTTAATAAGCGGACGTACTTCAATATAAAAAGCCTAAAAAGAAAAGAAAATTGTGTCTTCATCGGTATTTTAACATTTAGATCTTTGACCACAGCTTGAATGCTTTTAATTGTAGGCCCAAATATTGTTTAATTGTTAACTAGAAAGTTGAATCAATGATGTTAGTTGAGATGATTAAGTCATATACAATATAGGAGTGTCTTAAGCTTTTAAGGGAAGTTTGGTGAAGTTGGAAACAGAAACAAAAACAAAAACTTGACTAGTTACTGACATGATATCTTAAAAACAAAAATGATCAGAGGTACTGCATTGTCCTTCAGACACATCAAGAAAGGAAGACAAACAAGAGAATATACACTCAGACTCTAACCTGCGATAGTAACGTTATTGGTGGTGAATACCTGAACCCCAGCTGAGGGCAGACACTGCCTGCAATGGCTGATCCATCAAAGCAGTGGAGGCTGTCTCTCCTGATGTGGACTCCGGCATGGGCTCTGCCTGCTGCTGAGAGCTGAGGCCTGCTCTGCATTGGCCACTGGCATCCAGCCAAACTGGCCCTGCTACTATTGTCCTTCACCCTCCAAGCTCTGAAGCCTGCTATTCAATTAAGACACATGAACTTTGTAATGCATGCTTCAAGAGAGGCTGTAATAATCACAGTTCAAGTATTAGGAGCCTACATTTAAATGAATGAGCGTTGTCACTGCAGAGGCTCTTTAAAGTTAGTCAGACAGCATAGAGCCTTAATGAAACAGTTTTTGTCATGCTTTCTTGTGGACCATATGACACCGTGCTGTACAGTAGCCTATGCCTTGGACCAGACTTTCAAACAGTCCCTGCATCATCTGGTGTATCTGTCACATCCACAATTACATTATTGCTGTTTCACTCACATGAGCCACTGTGTCAGAGCGCTCAAAACCAAACAGATGGAGCTAGTTGGCAACAGAAGGCATGCAAATCATGGATCATTTGATTGGAGATCTTATTTAATTATTCAACCAAGTGGCCATCTTGGAGAAGACTCCATACAAGCTGCCTACTGTACAATATGTGTAAGCAACTGTTACAATATTCAACTAATAATGGGTTACACAAAAAGATGAAAACTAAGACATTGTGTCTTTGGAATTTACATGAAGTATGGTTAAGACTGGACAATTTACTCCATTTTATGCGAGCCTTATGAAACCATGGTTTGTAAGGAAAAAAATATTGGTAACTGGAGAGAGAGCTATGACAATGAACCAAAATTACAATCATGTGGAATGAGACCATTGATTTCAAGTAGGGAAGTAAATTAAATGAAAATTTTGTGTTGGCTGAAATAGTTTGCAGAAAAAAAAGAGCTGCATTTAACATTCAGGCACAATGCTGAAAAGTGACAATTGCTTATCTCCATGGAGATCAATAATAGCTGCAGGATCATTGTGTAAAGTGTCTGCAGGTTTAATGCAGATAGGATGTCATTATTATTTTCTTTCTCCTAATGACCATCATTATGCACGGACACTGATTGAATTCCATTTGTTACCTACGTTGGAGCCTGAGTGGAATAATTACCATTTAAGTATCTCCATTAAAATTCATGCACGGATGTTCATACTCAGACCTTTTAAAAATAACTAAAATATTCTTTGAATACAAAATTCATCAGATACAACTTGGCCCTGCTTTAGTACTTCAAGTCTAATTACATGTGAGTGTTATTAAAGCATGTCTTCTTTTTTAGTTTGTATTATCTTTTTAAATGATGGCAAAAGAAAAGAAAAAATGGTCGCTGCTCAGTTGCTATCAATGCAGCACACTCTCTTAATATTTAATTAAAATGGATCTGCTGGTAAGTGTAATCAATATCCAGCACCCGGTCTAAATTGCTTTTTCAACCTCTTGTGTCACATACAAAATAAATATGTTTTAATAGTAACATACATTTCAGTTTCTTTCCACAGAATCAAGGGTTATTATGCTGCTGATTGTTGACTGTTACAACATGGAGGACAGCTTAAGATGTGATTTCTACTTCCCAAAACAAACCCGGCATAGATCTATAAGCCTGTTTGTTTATCCATTGGTGCATGAATTCAGCACCAACAAGAACATGTCACTTCTTGTTTCTTGTTTACTGGTGGTCATCTTGTGTGTATAACCCCCCCAAGTGGAAGTAACTCTGTTTATGTTGCAGGTAAATAAGGCAGCCTCTTCCCTAATACAGCCATCTTTCTGTAAATACACAGCTGTGGCTGAACAGTGAGCCAGTAGAGGAGAACGGAGAGGGGATTTGGCCACATCTAATCAATCACTGACAGATTACTGCTAAAGCCACTTCCATACACATTAAAGAGGGACAAATGCAGAATTGCAACTGAACAAGTTCTAGTTTTAAGCCAACAGTGGGACTTCCTGGTGATTTATCAAAGTCACTGCTGCTGAGCAGCATGCCTGTGTGATTGTAGTTCACAGCAGACAGAACTGAGGCGCAGCACTGAAAGGAGTGTTTATGCCCTCAGCTGTGGCACTGTCAGCCTTGTGGAATTTACTGTAAATCACATTGCTTTTATTGCAAGATTTAGTAGCTTATCCTCTGTGGGCTCTATTCATTTGAAGCTTGTCCCTATTAGGATTTTAGCCCTAGTCTATACAGGGACTTGGATAGACATCTAGAAATAATGTGGGAAATCAAGCCTGTGATTTTGCAATTTTTGCACATCTTTTTCTATATAATAGCATCTGCTGTTTTGTAGTAAAAATGTTTCATTGCTGTGACGAGACTACAGTGTCTTAAGCCTCGGTGTGCCTATTATTTCTACCCAAAGATCTCTATTCCTGATAAGAATCACTGCCTCTGATAGTCCAGAGATACAACGCAGCATCTCTGCAAATTATATTGTTTACAGCATTATTCCATGAATAACCCCAAATCAGATTTGGCTAAGTTGTGTATTGATAGAAAATATTAACACAGTTTGAAGAAGAGAAAGTATTACATTTCAATGCCAGTGGAATTACTCAATATATATTTTTATTTCAGTTTAGGATTGATGCTACAAGCTGTTTTTATTACACAATGTCTAACAACAATCACCGTGAAGATGAGTCAATAATTCTACAAACCACTGATCGAGGGAATAAAATCTCTTTTGTTACATCAAGATGCATGCTCCTGTGAGAAAAAGCTCGATGCAGCTGTTTCTCCAAAGTCAGTGTTTCATGGCAGAAACAATAAACGCCCAGCAACATCGCTGAAGTGATCACACATGACATAAGAGTCTGTAGGCAGAAGGTTAAAAAACAGGCAGTCACGTGCCATGTAAACCCCTAACCTCATTCCTGGGGAAATGAACAATTCCACAATGTGTGTGTGTGTGTGTGTGTGTGTGTGTGTAGGACAGGAAAGGGGATGTCAGCAAGTGTTTTACATTCATTCAGTTTTTGCTCCTTAAAACTGTGATTCCTCATCACAGGTGTAATAGACTTAGAAATATAACTTGATATTCTTCTAGAAAATACTCTGATATGCAGGAAATTAAAGGTGTTTTTTTTAAATTCATCTACAACTCAATTTAATCATACCACTTTCAATCTTTTCAGACACTCATTTACAAAATCCACAATCTAAAATGTTGATCTGAAATTGCATGACACCAAATCATGGCAACTGGCTAACTTTATATTTCCTCGAGGTTTGATCTGTGTCAAGGAGGATTCAAGTGTGTGATGGACATGAACTGTGATCCCTGTAGCTGTATGTGTGGGTGTCTGCATGATGTGTGTATTGACGTGCTGTAGCAAGAGTTCAGGGAGGCAGCTGAGCAAAATAATTTAGAATGTCCTGCCTGCTGACACAAGGACAAAGGCACAAACAGAACATGCCCATATGAGGAAGGAGACAATGGACGTGGCTACACCTGGAAATGCACTGCTGTTGTTTCCACCATGACCTCCACAGCACACAGAGATTTTCACAGGCTGTTCCTACAAGCGTGGACACTGACTTCTGGTTGAGTCAGCTGCGTATTAATGGGACATTATTCGATGATGAGCACTAACATCCTCACGTAATTAGCAGCCTAGCAAATGAAACGTTATTATGATAATTTTCTTTACCTCAAATTTCTTTTTGGTTTAAATCTTGGACAGTTTCGACACAATCTGCAGTTGCTTTTGTCTCTAAATTATTTATTTTTTTAAAGAAATACTGCTAACAGGGACAGCAGCAGTAAATGATACTGGAGTGTATGAGCTTAAACTGTCATTATCCAGAGCAACTCAGTGGCTACTCTGTGTCCTGCCTTATGGGTAGGATTTCTCCAAAGACCTCGTGCAGTTGGAATTAGCATGGTGCAGTCAAGGGAGTACTGAAGGCTGAATCAATGCATCACTCCTAGTGCCTTGGGTATGGATTTGAGAGGGCATAATGGGACTTTTGGTGCCGATCCTCATATCATATGTCGAACCAGGGTTTTGCAACGCTTCACCAAAGGAAAAGATACCCCGCCCCCACCCTTCAAGGCTGTGTACAGATAGCAGAAAGGGGCTGGAGCATAACCAAAAGTGTTATTTTTTTTAATTAAGTTGTCTGGACAAAATCCCTTTTCCTCTTACCTGTAGGGCTATTTTTCAATTTAGATTGTATTGGTGTGAGTTGCCCAGTGTTGAAGATATCGTAGAGATGTCTGCCTTCTCTCCAATCTAATGGGACGAGATGGCACATTGAGCTTGTTGTGCTCAAAGCGCCCCAAAAATGTATTTGAAAAAAACTAAACAGCAATGTCTCTTTCCAGAAATCATGACCCGATTAGCTACACTTACAGCCTCTCGTGCATGAGAACACTTCCTTCTGCGCGGTGATACAGTTGGAGGGTGTAGTTTGGTAGCTACATGAAACTGCTCAAAAACCAGGTGTGTAGATAATCTTAAGTACCCCAGTCATGAGTTCTGGAAAGAATTATTGCTGTTGAGCTTTTCAAATGTATTTTTCTGGTGCTTAGAGCACCACAAGTCAAATGTGATCTATATTCGAGAGAGCATCTCTATGGCCGATATCTCCAACACAGATAAGAGGAAAAATATGCATTTTTGATTTTGGGGTGAACTGTCCCTTTGTAGCTGTAGATTGATATTTTGGGATTATTTACTGTCTTGCTGAGAGTGAAGACTAAATAACATGTTATATCTTGTTTATTGAATGCGGACAAAAAAACAAATGGTATAAATGACAAATAGTGATTTTCCAGGAGGATGAGGTGATGGAGCCTTTCTTAGCCAGGGCCAGTGACTTTCTGGAGCCTCAATGTAAGGTTGCAAGGCAAGCGGCATAGACTCCAGTTTTTAAAATAAGCTAAATTAAGCTAACCAGCTAATGGCTGTGGCTTCAGTTAGCAGGTAAATAGGCCTATGTGGTGTCGATTTTCTCATTTAACTCTCGGCAAGAAAGCAAATAAAAGTATTTCAATATGTCAAACTTTAATATATTTTGTTACCTCAGAGGAATATGCAATTCTAAAGAAAGCAGTTCACTGCACCAACAGAGAAAGTAGGAAGAAAATAATAAACAAAGGGCAATTCTTGACAGATCTACAGAACAGAAGCAATGTTCAATAACCAATAAAGCTGTCCAACCCTTTAGAATAGGCTATCACGCCACGTTAACAGATGAATGTGTCCCAAATGTAGCCTACAGGCTCTCATACAAAGAAATAGCCTATGCATAGCCTACTACACACCTCAATTAGTGCCAAGCAGTGCAGATAGGCTATAGGCTACAGGGCAGACGAAGGCAATCCTCAGTAGTGCAGACAGTAGGCTACAATTAAAACTACATCAAATAGCCTGTAGCAAAATGTTGTCATGATAGGCTACTTGTGAAGTGCTGCTTATTAAGGTTCTCTTTGAATTTGGCTCCTGCCGCACAGATCATGCGCAGTGTGCAGCGTGCTGCCTTCAGTCAGCGGAGCAGCTGTCCAGGGTTTGGAATTCCAACATGGCAGAGGCTGTGGTCAGTCTTCCCCTCACTAACTTGGAATGGTTTCAAATCGCGAGCAGCCGCGCTTAACCTGAGCGAACCATTCATCTGCGCACTCACCGGATCGATGGCACTATAAAACCCTGACGCTGCCCGGGCACCTACACAGGTAAGTCTATAATCATGTCTATCAGCGATGTTGACAATTAAAAAGAGAAACGGAGTAGCCCTGAACGCGCAAACGCTCGCGGCGAGACCGTGTCGCGCATCACAGATCTGCAGCGCAGTCTGTGGCAGTCAGTCTGCGTTTTCGGAAGCTAGATGACTTTGTCATCGCTTTGGAAAAGACGAAATGCACGCTACGAAGTTTCGGGATTAGACCGAGTTTGCAATGAATGTTTTCCTCTCCGTAGTTTGAGGAGATGGTTTGCCGACATATAGGCTATACGTCTGGAACCAGTCTCTTAACACTTTCCTGCAACGAGAAGTTTTTTTTGCATCTCAGTCTGAATAAAACTTGCCGCGATAACCGCAGGCGGGAGGTTAATAGATGGGTTGTCATTGCGCTCTTAGTGGGACAACTGCTGGCAAGTAATCTATTTTAAAAGTACAGGGAGGGGGGCATCACGCTGGTTTAGCCTCTTCCTCTAATAGGCGGCATGAAGATTGTGTGTTTTATGTCATCTACAGTCTCTCACATGCTTCCTATTCTCTCGTTTTAACTCGCGCAAGAAGTGACAGGCTCCAGTCGTGCCTGTGTGGCTTTCTGCTTTTTTTTTTTTTTGTATTTCACTCGCATGTTCCGTTTCCCTCTGGTTGGCATTGTCCTTAATTACGCGACCTGAATGAATACCCAAGGAAAGAACAAGGGACCGTGCGTTTTTGAAACTTGTGAAATCCGATAGCTGAGGAAAAAGTGCCTGTAATGAGAAGCAACCTTTGGAATTCCTCCTCGTGAAAATTCCGTTTCTGCTGTTTTTCCCCTCTCTTGTTTTTAGGCTTGAAGACATGATCACTAGCACCAGTATTTATGGTATGTTCCTTTTGTAATTATCATTAATGTTATTGTTATTATTTCATATTTGTCATGTTTGAAAAGAGGATGCTATTGCAGTAATGTATTTTTTTCTTTGTGCATGTTTGGTTCATCTTCAAAAGTCTAGCCTACTTAATTTAGTTCATTACAATAAATAAGCATAGTCAAGAGATACGGGCACAAAGCATCTTGTGAACGGTTAAAGAAGTTGCCCACATTTTAATTTGGTTTGGTTTCTGTTACTGACATTATTTATGTGCAGTTAAACTGTTTCTTTCTCATTGCACTGCTTTCATATTTTTGCATGCATAACTATAACAATGTGATAATATTGCCTAAAAGACAATAGATGTGAATTCATCCAGAAGGGTTGCACATTTCCATTAAGATATCAAACCCACTTTTGTGTGTGTGTGTGTGTGTGTGTGTGTGAGTGTGTTTTTGCGTGTGTTTGTGCGTGTGTGTGTGTGTTTGTGTGTGTGTCTGTTTGTTTGTTTGTGGAGAAAGTCTGCTATAGCCCTTAATTAAAATAAATTATAGGAGATATTATCATGGTAGCTTAAAAATGCCATTTATTTTAAAATGTATGACATTGCTTTACAGGATCTCTTGTTAAATATTTAGAAATGCCTGTTGTTTATATAAAGACACAATTATTATCTGCTACCAGTCGCATCACAAATACACTGCATCTTGGGTTCAGTAATTATAAATATAAAGGATAATGGAAAAGTAAATAGCACAACAAAAGCACTTGTAATACAGCAATACGATAATATGTGGCCAATGTTATTATTGTAAAATATAGTAAAACCCTAAGCGATATAAACCCTAAACGATATAAGATTCAGGAAAACTCACAATTCACCTTGTTTTAAGTTTCATTTAGGAAGTTGTCATGCACTTTGTTATTTACTTGTCACACTGTATAATAATTCACTACTGAAACTAAATCAAAATAGCTCACAAATGAGTTGAAAGGCAGTGTCAGAAATCGCTGTTATTCACTTTCCAGTGGAAATGGTTTGTGACAAGCCAGTAAATGGATCTGAGCATGGATACAAAGTCAGGAGGAGTAACAAGTTGTATGCTGTCTTTTTTTGGCCAACACTTTGTCCTAAGTGAACCTTTTCCACCTCCATAGAACAATTTACTTAATTGTGTTCACACATTTCATTTGCATGTTTTCCTTTGAGAGGAAATTAACATCATCAGCAGTGAGCTGAAGTATGTTTTCATTCCTCTTCAAAAAATAACAGCATTGCAGCTTCCGTCACTCAGTGGGAAAATGTACATTACTACCACGTTCATTATGTTTGAGTGTTTGGTTGTAATGTGTTTTTGTAAAGTAGGTATTAAATCAGTTGGTCAGATTTTTTATGTGTTTCATATTTAGACCCCCCCCCCCACTTTCATGTGTGTGGTGGGTATTTTTGTATTACAAAATAACTTTGATTTGAGCTACTCAAATATGAATACTGAGCAGGCAAATAGTTTGGAGCAATTATTAACATTTAAATCTGTATCTACACCTTGCATGAACTCGCATTCTGAATTACCCTGTGCAGCCTGTTTAAATGTACTACTGGAATTTCAATATTAATTGAGAACTTCTACAAAACACAATAATGCATGTGTTTTCATGCTGCAGTATATAAATATATATTAATGGCAGTTATTGTAAATATACAGTTTAAAAGTAGGATTATCTTGAAAAATTATAATGCATCTGCACAGCAAAAACAATCTTCTTGCATTTGTCAAACCACTCTCAGATATTTCATCTTAAATATCACAATTATTAAGTACAACCTGAGGATATTTATCAGAGTTTAAACCCTGGGCTCCAGCAGCGTGTTAGGTGATTCTTCAGGTCCTTACTTAACCTCAGACACCTCCGGTGTGCGTGGAAAGAAGCTGACAGTTCTGTTTATTTCTGATAGGATAGCACTTGTGATAGCAATCTAAGCTGTTGCTGGACGTGAATCTCTGAGCCAAATTTCACGACAGATGCTGACCCTCCTGTTTTCATCCCCCTATTAACTCAGTGTCACACATGTTCACACTTTTAGAAGTAAGTGTAAATAATAACAAGAAGTTGTTTGAAGCAAATAATTACATCCTCCGATTTCCCGGTCCCACAAGGATATAGACATTTATTTGCTATATTTAGTAGTTTTATGCTGACAATGGAATTGGCTACAGTCAGTGCACCCTCTTTGTTTAATGCAGTCAGATAGATGAAAAAAAATCACATTTCCAAAGTAATTTGGAAATTTCTAAATCTTATTACTTATATATTTTTGAAAAGTGCTGCTTTACAAGCTCCTAATTATTTTTTGTGTAGTAACTGCAACTAATATAACATACAGCATATCCTTGATTCATTGTTAGGTTACTTAATGTGTCTATGTGAAGCAATTTAGCTGCTCTAAATGTTCTATCACTAAAATTGACAGCATGACTACCATTATTACAAGGAAGCGGTACACGACAGGACAGACACTTACATACAGTATGTGCACTCATGATGAGAATTAAAGCCAGCTCCTGAATACCTTGATCTGACTCTGTGTAAACACCCCATGGGATGTCTGCAACGCTGCCTGTAAATTGATGAAATATTAATCTTTACAGATGGATCTTTTTGCCAGTAAAGACAAGAAATCCCACTCAGCCACTTGACTATATTTCAATGAGATCAGTGCAGGACTGTCATCTTTAAGCAAATATGATAAGTGGTGTCTTTTCCGTTTTTTCAAATAAAAAGCGAGGGAGTCCCCAATGGAGTAAGACACTAGCAGAAGGGACAAAAAAACTCCAGTCTTTCTTCTAAGACTATTACGTCTTTCTCCCTCTCTGCCGTCTTTCTCTCTGCATCTCCCTCTCTTGTATCCACATCTCTGTCATTTCCCTGATGCCAGCTTTGCTATGTTTTCTTTGTGTGTTTTTCTCTATGCTGACAATTCTTGCAGTGATCTAAGTTGGACTGCATTAGAAAGTGGAGGCAGCTGTCTGTTGCTATACTGAGGGACGTGTTTGCTCTACTGCAGAGATGAAGGACCATGAATCCTTGACATCCTCCCTTTCTCTCCCCTCCTCCTAGTCCTCCTCCTCCTCCTCCTCCTCCTCCTCCTCCTACCATCTCATTTAGACACAGCGACTGTCTGCTCAGACTTGTTTTTTTTTACTCTGAGTGACAGCATATGGCATGGACATTTTCTAAAATGCATGTGCCTACCATTGGCTCCTTGTACTTACCCTTCATATGTCTCCTAGCTACAGGCCTGTCGTGTTCTTTGTTCCTCTAATTCAAACAAAAATACTTACAGTTTAATCCAGTCAAACAGATTCTTGTGGATAGAACAGCATAGGTTGCATATATATATATATATATATATATATATATATATATATATATATATATATATATATATATAAAACCAAGTGGATATTTAGGCCTACTCTGTCACTGCAGTCCACGATATAAATCGCTTCATTCATTTCTATAGTTGTATATATTTTATCATTTTAATGTTTTTATGTGCATGCACATCTTTGTATGAGATTGTGTGTGTGCATGCGCTGTATGTGTATTTGCCTGTCTGTTTCTCTTTGTGCATGTTTTTTTTCTTTCCAAAACCAGATTGCGTTTGCATTGTGCCTCGTTCTGGTTCTATTTCTTTTTTTTTTTTTTTAAGAAATTAATCTTTCACACCTACATCCTATGATGTTTTGTTATGATCCATACCATAATGCACAATGTGCCTACAGAGCTTATGGTTCACTAAATGAATGATTAACAGAAACATGTTCATAAGTCATGTTGTAAGTCTGATTTATTTAGGCCATATATGCCAGGCACATTATTTACATTGTGTATGGCATTTGTTGCTTAGCTCAAACTCCTTGTTCTCCTCATTTCCAACACATTGAAACAGAGGCTTTGTTTCATCTCCTTCACATGAGGTGTGCACTGATAAAGAGACAAGGCAGCTCCGCGCCTGTTGGGGATTGGCTAGAATAGACAATCCCCAGGTGTACTAAACTAGGTTTAGCACTAAGGCTTTTAATCTGGACTTGTAGGAGATTCATGTGCATTCATAGATTTGCCTCTGTAATTATCATACCCCCAGTGTCAGCCAGAGAGATGTTTGCCTAAATCACTGATGTCCTCATTACACTGTTTACATTTTAATTAGAGGTGCTAAATTCTTGATTTTTTTGTGGCCAAATTGGAGGTTTTCCTATCATTAGTTCAGCAAAGATAGACTAAGTTTAGCGTGTTGCCTGTCTGTAGGTCTTGCAGTAGTGTGTGCATCTCACAAAAAAGAGAATTTTCCACAGTTCTTGTGTTGTTAATGTATCCTTCTTTACATCCCGTTAAAATGATTTATAGTGTAGTATTGTGGCTGAGAGCGATATTTGTAGGTTTATGAAAGTCTGAATAGAGTGGCAGTCGACAGCTCGAGATCGATATTCTGAACATGTTATTTATCCATAAGAATAAATGTATATAAATAATATATATATAATGACTGAATCTGCTTCAATATCTTTAAGTTATTGCCTTGTGACAGATTATTTATTGTTACTCTCAGGCAGTGAATATCCAATCCTCATGGACTATGATTAACAAAATCTACAATTCCACGACTTTTGAAAATGGCACTTTAGGCTGTCATTATGTCCCTGAGTACTGTTGCTTATCATTGAATAACCTTGGTGAACAGAGGTGTTTTTTCCTGTCCTTCTTCCAAGGTGTTTTTTTTTTTTCATTTTTCATTGCATGCTGTTGGGGACTTTCGTATTATGAGAGCAGCAAGCCTTTCACAAGAGGATAAGAGAAAACTCAATATTTTGCTGTATTAAAATTCCTCTTGTGCCCTCACAAAACAGTGTCTGACTAATCTGGAAATCGAGGCCGCCATTCTATCTAGACTGAACACCCATACAACAAGAGCATGTTTCACCACACCACATTTGTCAGCTACATTACTGTAAATCAAAGTGTACTTTTTTTTTTATTTAACCTCTCAAATTTCTTGATGCTGACCTGTTCTGAATCAATATAACCACTTAATCATGATAACACCAAGAGGCTGTGATCCCACTGCTTTGATTCCACAAACATGTCGGTCGCTCTAAATTTATAAGAGATAAAATACATATGTAACTGTAAGAACAAAATTAGAATTTGAATACATTTGTCTCACAGAGTAACGCTGTATGTCAACCATTTTATTTTGTCATTGTATGACAATATAATAGTGTTAAAATTCATGTATTGAAATACATGCTTTGAATAAAATTTTATATTTATATTCAAGAGCATGCTAGGATTTGCTTTGAATATAAACGTTAATCTTTTGACAGTTTTTATTGTGCCATTTATCACATCATGCTAATTATCTCAAATTGATATTTGAGACAATTAGACTAAACGATGATCAGACGAGATGTGAGCTATCAGTGGTTTTCGCAAAGTTCGGGTGGCTGACAGGTTGGCATTGTGCCAGGTGCTGGCAGAGGGGGCCTTGAGTGCCTGGGATGGGAGAGGATGAGTTGAGGTCTGCCTGGTGGCGTGGAGAGGAGGAGGGTGAACGGAGGAGAAGGGAAGACGGGATAGAGGGGTGAGTTTACGCTGCCATAGTGGTTTAAGGTATCAGGCTGCGGCAAGGCAGCGGGTGACTGCAGTGACACTGTGATGTGCCCACAGCAGCATGTACAGAAGTGAGGCAGCGCGACTGGATATTTGGGGACAGCCAGTGATATTATGTATTGTTGTTATAGTGTCCAGCTTATTAGGGTGTAAGGTGCTGTGTTAGTTAACTGCATAAACCACAAATTTGAGGTAGCTGTTAGGGATGGAGGTGAACCAGAAATAAATATGAAACAATAAGAAAATGTTACTGGTAGATTAATGCATGTGGGCAATTTAAAGTCTTAAAGCCGTTACTTGTTTTTCTCCCAACAACTTAAGTCTCACATGCATGGTGTAAGTGAATCACTAGAAGTCTAGTTGCCTGCATGGCGTATGGCCTATTTGCCAGTCCCTCTTAGAGTCCACATGGATTTAGATTAATTTAAATCAGAAAAATAAGAGTGCAAAACAAATGAGTCCTCAAGAGTTGAGCATCATCACAGAGCTTTATGAGGGCTGACACTTCTTTTGTGTTCATTATCAGGAAATCACCTCAGGGAGTTGTGTTGACTTTGCATGGTCTAAAATAGCTGTTACAGTGGACTGCCCCACGCTCGCTCGCTCGCTCGCTTCAACTCAAAGTATCTGGGGAGGCAAGGTGGAAATACCAAACGAAGGTTTTGCTGAGAAAAGCTAAACATAGTATAAACTCCCACTTTAGCAAAGGAAATCAAGCCATTTGTCCAGTTGCGCTGTCTAGGATGTGCACTAAACAAAGGCGTGTTGTGTTTTAAAAGGTAGGATTCCAGTATGCAATCTAGTATCTATAAATAATAAGATTTTAGCTGGTTGTTGCCGCAAGCTCAGTTTGGCCACAGATAATTTCTTTCCTAGGGTGATATATAAACTAAAAGTACAGTATATTTTTATTGTTATATTTTGACCCTGATTTAAAGGAAAATGTATTAACATTATGTCATTGTTGGCATTAATAGGCCTGCACACGGTTTATATCAGCATTTCTATATTGTACAGAACAATAGTAGATTCATTTACTTGGAGCGTGATGTTTCTGCAGTCCAAACCCTGACTGCATCGCCTCTCCCACATCTTTAAATGGATCCCACGAGTCTTCAGCTCTGTTGTTTCCATTATTCATTTCTAAACTTCCATGTAGCATGGAGAGGCTAGAGGGGTGAAAAATAATTTTGTGTCTGAAAAAAATTGATGTAGAGCAAAGTCACTGCTTTATGCAAAGTGTGCCATGCCTGGGGAGCATGTGAGCTTGCGTACTGTAGAAGGAGTGAGTGCTTGGGCGAGGGACCGACTGTATGTGTGTGTGCGCCTGCCTGTGTGTGTCTGCGTGTTCCTGTCAGTCTGTCAGTTAGGCCTAATGTGGCTCCCTAGAGGTACCTGGGGGAGACCCATCTAGCACCCAGTCAGCCTCTGCTGGCGGCCAAGTGGTGACAACGGGTTCCCACAGAGAGAGGAAGTGTCATAGTATGTATGTAAACTAGTGACAGATGACTGGAGACATGTGGCCTGTAGACACTGGGCCTGAAAGTAAAGCAGTTTTGCCTCTTCGTCTTCCTTTCTCTCTTCCCACTTGAGACTTCAGAGAGAGGGCATCATGTTCCACAACAGCATGGAATACATTGACAACAAGTCAAAGATATGAATAAAAAGGATGCAAATCATTGTGCAAAGGTTTTGTTTGCCTTTGATAGGCTGTAGCAAATAAGTGAGGAGTTTTTAGTTTGCAGAGCTTCAGGCAGCTTTTCTAGGTCACAGGTCATGTGGGTCAGTGTTACACTCCCTGCAGCCTCACTTCAACCCTCGGTCTGGAAATAGAACATGCAACGTCACCCAGCCAGGAGGGAGGTAGATTCCAGACCTCAGTGGCCATGGGCTGCACATGTGGAATCTGTTCGTGTAGTTGACCCCAAATGTTTGAAACTCAGAATGTTCCCAGTAGGATATTGTTATTTCATGCATACCCAAATGAGCAAGGCTGTACGAATTGCCTTGTACGTACAAAGTGGACCAGTATACTTAGACTCTTCACTATCGGCAATTCATCAAGGGAACTCACACTAGCCAGAGGCAGATTTATTTATCAGTATGCACATTACCCGTAAGAGAGGCAAAAACATAACAAACTGTGGAGTAGTTGTTGTTTTATTGCATATTTAAGACATCAGGCCATTTGCCTACTTTCCTCTTTTAAGCATTTTTTGTAATGGACGGCAAGCTGGCACATGGAAGATAGACATTCAACCAATGTGAAGAATCAAAGCAAGTTCTTTTTAAAGACTCCCTACTATCATAGGCCATGGAGCACTTCAAATATTACTATTTCTGTCACAAAAAGCAGTTAGAAAGCTTTTTTAGCTCAGCTTGCATTTAACATAATGCAATAAGTGTTTTAGATATAAAATGTGAATTGGATGTTGTAGTTGTTATAGTAGCTGGTAGTGGTTTCACACTGTGAAATGGCCATAAATCCAATTTAGGTTTTGCAAAAAGGTTTGCAGAAAGAACAGACAATGAAAAATGGTTTAATAAAACAATAATACACAGAACATGAACATACACCAAAATTGCTTAATATTTCATTCACACTATTGTTTCCTGGAAAGACAGACAATGAGTCAATAACTCCATAGCGTGCAGTGAAAGATCACCAATCAAAAAAAGTTAAATTGAAAGACCCAATACTTCATTTGTAAATTTTGCTACTTGATTTAAGCACTTTTATGCAGCACCTAGAAGATTTAAATTCAAACTGATGCCGTCAAGTTTGACATTTGGAGTTCTTTTAATTTATTTTTATTTTATTTTTTATTGTGGCAAAGTGGTACAAGATTTATGGTAAAAATAACTTTATAATTCTGGCAACATAGCTTGAATGCAAAATTGCAGACATTTTTTTCATCATGGTTACCATAACAGAGACAGAGATGAGCAGTGATTCAAATATTTAGATGTTATAGCATTAAACATTTGTTGCACATCATTATTTGCCAATAACTGTAGAGTACAGTATGATTGCAGTATTGTGCATAGTAACATATGAGCATTTGTGAGTTGTGATAGTGAACACCTGACCTTTTCCCAAATAGTGATCATTTGAGAGAAAGCTTCATGTCCAAGCGACACCTCCTGGCCCCGCTTTCTATCCAGGGAAGTAAAATCTATCAGCGCTGATGAGTTTGTGCTCCATCAAATATATCCGTGCCAAACCGTTTATTGTGAGCTCCAATACTGCTATTGTGCTATTCTCTAGTCCATGTGGTGCAAAGAGCCAAATCACATGTGAGCAATGGGTGACCCTAGGTTGTGTATATTGATGAGTGGGATTTGTTTCTTAATAGAATTGTGTCTAATTAATTTGCTTTTAATTGGTTGAACTCTGTACATGCAAATGCAGCACAATGTAGAACAATCATTTCTTTAAACTGCGTATTGAGGTCGACTTAATGAAATGTGGGAAACACGTGTTGTGTCTGTTTATTTTAATTTCTGTTTTGTGTTGTGAAATTCACTTCTTCCCAACTTACCTGAGGAATGGATTTACAACACCAGAAAGGTGTTAGTTAAACAAAGAGAATGCAGAAATATTTGAAGTACCTACCTCTCAATTTCTATTAATTAACCCATTTGTTTTTCCCAATTTCTTTGTGCCGCATGTTAACCTTTTTCTTTCCTTTATTTCATAATCTATTAAGGAATCATTTGTATTGCAAAGCCCTTCTTGCTTTCTTGTCTCATTTCTGTCAAATCACTGAAGTCTCTGAATACTGACACTATCTCATCCACTTGCCTCTGCCATTTATACAAATCACACTACTGAAACAAACACAGTGTTGCCCTGTTACAACATGCATACTGATATATTGTGTAATAGTTTAAGATATAGTTATGCAAAAGAGAAATATTTGTAAACTAGAAGGACATTCAGAGAGTGCAGATCTCTGCCAAGGCATGCCCTATCTCACAATGTTAATGCAGTGTGAATTTTCCCAGTTGGGAACTCATCCGACACCACATGAATGCAGCACAAAACCCCTATATTGCAATGTTAACCAAAGTGAAATATAATTTGTGTATCCGCCCCTAAATTCAAGTCTGCTCCGAATGTAAAGGTTTCTTACTTGGCGATGCCCCGCCCTTCCACCAAGTTTCATGAAAAGCGGGAGAGTAGTTTTTCCATAATCCTGCTGACAGATAAAAAAAAAAAAACATCAAATAGACAAACCGAACTGGAAACATAACCTCCTTGGCGGATGTAGTATTTCATATTTTGTTATGTTTAAGTTACAGTGTAGAAGTGTTTCATTTTGGCTAAAAAAGAAGAAAAAAAACATAAAACTACAGTTGTATTAAAGCATGTTTCACTGAAATGCTTATCCTATATAGCTTGAATTGCCATTTTCAAGAAATAGATGGAGCCAGATAACAGTTACAATGATACAAATTACATAAACAAAATATGGAATATTATGGATTTTTTTTTAAACCATTTATAGGTCCCATAAATTAATGTCTGTTATTTATTTAAGCATTATTCTGCTATTACATATGAAAAATACATGCAAAAATGCATTTCCACATATTTGTTATAATAAAGCCACACCCTCAATGTCATGTAAATTGGATATAAAAATATATGAAATAAAAAATAATGAAATGAGATCATAGAGCCACCCCATTTCATAATATAACACCTGGAAGTTTGGCAACAGTATCAGGAGTTTAGCTATTAGGTTGGAAAAGGATGTTTTGTCTTAGTTTAACTTTTTAAATAAATCTCCCACCAAATCCCAGCATTTTTTTCACCTTTTCATATTGAAACATATTTAACCACAGAGGAATGAAGTGTATTTCATGGTAACTCTATGTGATAACATTCTTTGCAGCAACTTCTGGCACAACTTGTCACAATTATCACAATAATGAGAACATACTGTACACTGTACACATTGAAAGGAAACACTGAAGCTTCACTCAGTATCTCTGGCTATTAGTCAGTAGGTGATTTACTCTCCACATAATACCGAATAAGTTTTGAGTTAATTCTAGTTGTGTGTTTTTAATTATTACATTCTTAAATTATTGCTGAATGCTGGAGCGTACTTTTTTCTCATTATAAAGGCCTTCTGCCCCATCACAAACTCATGTTGTGTAGACAGATTTTGTTCAAAATCAAAGATATGTATATCTAAATTATACAACAGAATGGATATAAAATGCTGTACAAAACATCTAAAATTAAACATTAGAAAACATGAGCATCACAACTGCGAACGAGCAGGTACATAATATTTTATGAATGTGTTATTCTCATTTCAATCCTGTCTCCTAAAAACAATAACGTTCCCATACCACTAAAATGCATTCGCAATTATGTTTTGAGGGAAATTTATTTTTTCCCCGTCCTTGTACTGTCGCAGTTTTTAAACGCGTAATTAATGTTGTGAATTGTTGAAATAAAATCCTATCTAGACTTTAAAAGAAGCATATTTGTGATTGGTCAAAAACTTAATCTGGGACAAAATACGTTTCCCTCCAAACGTAATTGAGAATGCAGTTTAGTTGTATGGGAATGTAATTTTTAGGAGACAGGGCTTTCATTTCTTAAAAACTACTTCAAGGAAATGTTAAAATCATTCAAAGACTTATTTTTTATTTTATGATTGCAATATTTTTGTCACATACATATTATAGTAATATTAAATTCCTTGTAAAACCAAACTTACTTTTAAGAGTAAATGATGTAATTCAGCTTCATGGTACTGTACTGACCATGCCACCTTAGCTCTCACAAGCCATTGTTTGCCAGTGGGCGAACCAATCTCCTAGACAGCTCTTTCCTTGTAAAAGTTCCCCTTTATGGTTTCACTACTGCACTTCAGTAACTTTATTACAGTATAGCTGAGAGATTTCTATTTCATATTGACCTAAGATTGCTTCAGTTGTCTCATTTCACCTTTTGTCTGGCCTTTGTTGGAGAAGTGACCTTCTTTGAGACTTGCAGTCGATACTGCAGAATGCTTCAGAATGCTTCGACAAAAACCTGGCAGTGGTTACAGGCAAACATCCTTTTTCTGTTCACTTGGGTATTTTCAATTATAGTTCAGTTTAAACTTTGAATCAGTTTAATTTGTAGGACACAATGAATAGAACAACAGATGGCCCTGGCTTTCCTTGTGAATGCAAAAACAGATTTCGCTTTGGAACTCCACAAGTGCTCTGCATTAATTTCTGTACAACTGTGGAATGATTTTAGGCTAATTCAAACAAATTAGACCTTTCCAATAGTTTTCTTCAGTTGGACATCATTTAGATCCTGCTGGTTTCTGTGTGATGGTTCTGTCAAAGAATAGTATTTTTTATTGCATATATTGTTAATTGTATTATTGTTTACCATCTGATCAAAGCACATACAGTGTGTGCTGTCTATTTGTATTGTATATAAATGCTTACATTGGCGTATATCAACCGGCAGTTCTTTGTTAGCTTCTGACTAAACAACAGCAGTTTCTCTGTGAAATGTTGAAGTAATACCACTGGCTGTGTAGCTAACTACAAAACATACACTTTTTCAATCTGATTTGTATGTCAAGATCACACTGTGAAGAATGAGATTTTTTTTTGACAATGCAATTTCCTTCCTGTCTTAACCAGGTTAACATGGCTGTAAAGTCTAATAGTTGGAAGTGTAATCACAGTTGTGAATCGGACCAGTGAACAAAGTAATCTGTTAATTTCCAATGGGGCTCGGCCTGTTGGTTTGTAGCTCAGATGACTGGCTCTTTGTGCCATTAAACCGCTGCCTCACAGTAGAAGTCAAGATGTGCTAAATGTGATAAGAAATCCCAAAAATCCTCATTCTTTTCTTGTTTTTCGTTTTCTTTTACCCCACCGGCCTGTGCCTCTATGATTGGAGTCTTCCTTGGGGTAACAGGACTTGGGGGAATGAAGATGTTAGTGAGTAGCTTTTGGTCAATGAGCCTCATGTAGCAAGGTCACAATCTGCCTCTCTTCTCTTTTGAAGTGTGTAAGTGATCCCTTGAGAGGCAGAGTAGCCAAGTTCACAGAGGCTCGCAAAAACCACTGCCTCTACTGTACGTGTTTAACCATGTGCTTGAATTCAACTAACAAGCTATTTGAGTATTCATCAGCATTATGCACTACAGAACACAATGAAGCCTGTCTCCTATAATTGTCTTACTTTTATTCAGTGTACAAGTTCCACTTGTGAGTGGAGAGCTGTTAGTTTAGCATGTGTGTGAATTTAGCTATACTTAGGGTAGTAATAGAAGATGTAGCCTCGGGAGCTTCTTGGCCCGAAGAGTCGGTTTATTCGAGAGTCAGATGGTTTAATTAGCATCACTGAGAGAGAGGAATCATCAACTTCACAATTTATGGTAGTACAATGAAAAATAAAGAGAAAGACATGTTCCCCTCAAACCAATAGAGTTTACCATTAGCTCAGCCCAAAAACCCATGGTACTTGAGAATATCCAGTATACAGTATGTAACAAAAAATGCATTATGATATGAAATTGACGATTTCAACATCTGTGTACATTCACTGAGAATCCCTGTGAAGTTTGCCATGTGTATGGCAAGAACAGAAGTTGGCTTATTCAACCATATTCCTGCTATCAATCAATAAGATGATATTATGTGGTGTAAGCTGGCCAACAGATGAAATAGAAAAAGAAATTATGGTAACACTATTCTGAAGGGGTGTGCATAATACTGACATGACACTGTCATAACCATGACATGACAAATGTCACGAACAAGGCCAATACTCCATCACTCAACACGTTTCCATATTCTGTTTATGTCATTTAACACTTCAGCAGAGGTGTTCATTTCCAAATAGGCTTACGGGCTTGACGGTTAACGTTGAAGCAGGGATTTGATTCGCGAGGGTATTTGGCCGACGGTAATGTTATTAGTGTTATAAGTTAGCAGCACACTTAAACAACCGGACCGAGGCTGAGTCGGAGGAAATCTGCTCTTTGCCCGGTCAGCAGCTCCAAGATAGTTTGGCATTGCCAGAGCACTGCGGAGGAAGCTCCGAGATTAAGTTATGTTCTGCGTTCTGTTTAGAAGTGGTGAATTTACAGCTCACAGAAACTTAATACGATATGGTATCTGTCTTTTGTTTGCAATCTAGTGTCGCAAAATGCCTTTTTATTGAGTTTCCTCTTAGCGAAATGCTCTGAGTGAATTTAAGCTGGGCTTTTATTGTGAAGGGTAGACAGAGCCAACGTTATGGTAGCGCCTTTTTTTCTCTCAACCTTTTTCAACACAACAGTTGCAGTGTTCCTGTAGCTATCCACTCGTGCTCCAGGAAAGTGAAGAAAAGTTTGGTTGGTATATCCAGCAATCATGTAACGTTGGAAGCAGCAAAAAGTGATCGACAGTCAAAGTCAGTGAACCTCCCCCTGCTGCTATACAGAGCATCATCAACAGCCTTTTTTTTCGTACATTTTTTTCCCTTAATCTTTATTGTGTGGTTGTTTAGATTAATTCATAGTTTATTGATATCCAATATCCAATGCTGTTCAAACTGCTCCAAATCCCAAACCCCAAGTTCATTGGGTACCCAGGAAACCAAGTGTGAAGTAGATTGGATGAACACATCATGAGATATTTCAAAGATAGATGCACACACACATAAATATACATACAGATTTATTAGAGAGATTTCAGTAGCAGGATGGTGTATGTAGGACTGACTCGAAATAAACTACAGTGCCCATGTTCATGGTAATTAAGGAACACGTCAAGATCAACTTCAGGACTTTGTGCTCGCCTGCTCTCGTCCTCACTCCACAGTATCGTTTTTTATCATCACTTTGATTACCAAAACATTTACACAGTACACACTCATATGTTTCACAATACCTCTAAAGGCAGACTACTTTAACAGTGATTTAAAATCCAAAGTGGGCATTTTTACTGCTGTAAGAATAAATGTACTGTAGCTGCAGATAAAACAGGTATTATGATGCTTTATACTTTTATTCTGAGGTGAAACCATGTGGCATTGGATCGTCTTCCTGGCAGTATGGCATACAGTTTTGTTGCAGCTATATAGAGAGGGATCCTTCTCAATTCTCATTTAATGAATCGGGATGCTGTCAACACTAGTCCAAACACACCTATTGTTGGGCTGTCCCTAGGGCTTGGCAATATGGCAAAAAAAGTGATCCCATTATATTTTCCGTTTTTGATCGATATCGAGGAAAATTACTGTAGTTGGTGACATTTCTAATTGAATGTAAAGTATGAAAACAGGCTATCAGAGGTGGTTGATTTTTAATGACTAATTAAATCTAGAATATAACTTGAATGCAGGCTCAGTAATGGTGATCAGAAGTAGTGATTGTTGTGATAACTATTCAGACTGTTCAGTAGTAGGGAATTACACCAGACATTTTACAATAAGAGATATTCGTTGATGATGCTCAATATCGCTTATTGTACTTTGATCTCTGGCCTGCTTAAAAGCGTGTGTAGATTAGAGGTGTTGCCTCCAGATGCTGCCCCCTTCATCAGACAAAGTTTACAGATTGCCTCATTAATGTTATGTGAACACAGCCTCCCTCTTTCATTCCTTCAACCAGCTTCTTGAAAAGGTTGACGTTGCAATATTTGCGCATATCCAAAAACCTCTCTGATAATGTTTAAAAGTAGCTGTGTTTCTCCTTCTTTTCTTGTGAGAAACTGTTTGCTGGTTGGTTTGTGTACAACAACCATAGCAACGCACAGAGCTGACCATAAGCCGTAAAACAGTCAAGAGGTTGTAAACTGGTCGTAAACTGCAGTAAAAACCCAGATTGAGACGCATATTCCGAATACACTGTATACATGTCAAAAGAATGCCTCTAAAACCCGAATAATACCAGAATATCCCACATCTTAATCGGAAAATGCTATATTCCAAAAATGGCCTCATTCAGAATATCCACACGGAATATGCTGTTTTCACAACTTGTATCAAATTCGGGAATATTGTCATATTCAGAATAATAGTGGAATATTGGTGTGCATGTAAACGTACTCAGTATTTCAGACATTTAGGATAGCAGCTTTAAATGACCAACCTGTGTTTAGTAAATTGAAGTGATTTCAGTTCTGTCACAATGGACTGTCTAACTCACTTTGCTTCCTGTACGATCATGATCACAAAGAGGGGTCCTGTCACAGGAAGTTAAATCAACATACTGTATGTGCATGCTTGCACAGTCATTTTCCACCTGTTGTATTCAGATTGGTATAGAATCCACTGGGATTGGTGGACTTTTATAGCGTTGAGACATGTAGTAATTTTCTGCCATGGGTTGTCAGACTGTGAAATGTATAGCCAGTAGCCCTGGAAAAGACAGTGACTGAAGGCATATCTTTTCTAAATGAGGGGTTAAATGGCACCCTGCCGTCTAAAGATTGGAATTACTGCCACATGGAGCTCTAAAATGAGTTTAAATAGTCTTAACTTGATATGTGAGATGAATGAGACTCTGTAGCCATACCGATTACCATTTCACATTGTGTTAGAATGTTTTGCCCCACCCCTACTTAGAATATCTCCAGTCAATTTGAATATGAATATGAGCTTGTTTTTATTTATAAACGTAATTACTGTCTGTCTGCAATATTTGCGCACTTGTCAAGTAGAGTGGTCTGTGTGTGCAGAATAAAAGCAAAAGCTCCAATAATTATGTTTACGTCCGGCGATGAAAATCCCAGGGTTGTAATGATCAGTAATTATAAATACTTTTCAGCATGTCTACTGCCTCAACTGGGACTATTGTGTGGTTTGAAGTGCTGAGTTTGTGCAGCTTAATTATGACATTGTACATGACTAAATGTACTAGTCTGCTTCAGCTCTGCAAAACACTTCCAGTGCATAATCACGCTCAAGTCTGACTTTAAAGAGCTCATTACAGTTAGTTTTCTAAAGAGCGGCTTATTAAACACAGTTACCTAATAAGCATCTTTGGTGGTGCAAATTGGTAAAAATGGTAATGAGTCTGATTAGGCCACGTTTCAATTACGACAGTTTTCACTTCCCTCCCCCTCTCCCTCAACCCTCCCACCTTCCCCTCCCCCAAACCAAAAAAGACGAAGGAAAGTCCAGCTCTATATGCTTGGAAATCCTCCTGGAAGGCATTTTGCTCTCTCTCTCTCTCTCTCTCTCTCTCTCTCTCTCTCTCTCTCTCTCTCTATCTATCTCTCTCTCTCTTTCTCTTCTCTCTCTGTGTGTCTCACACTCACGCACACACAGAAAGAGGAAAAGAAAACCGCTCTGCCACCTCTGTGCTTCCTTTCAGCAGCACAGTAATGAATAGAGAGTTGTGCAAGCGGCAGTCCAATTTACGCACTGGGAAATTGGATGGACAGAGTGGAGGCCCACTCTTGTTTGCTTAAAAACAGCCTAGGCTACCAGATTAATAGTTCCCAAAAAGGTCAGCATCTCTGTTTCATCGACGATGACCACTCAACCAGAAATGAAACACCGTAGCTTAGCATAAAGCCACGGCACTACGATTCAAATGCCTTCACCTGGTCTTCTTCAATGAGTGTGAGATCATCTTATGTATATGATAAATAACATAAATTCTCACTTTTAATACCAGTGATGATTCTACAGAAGTTTGTGCTGTTAAGACAAATATGTTTTCTCATTCAGCACTCAATTCAGCAGGGTGATAATTTAAATATGAGTACACACCAAAGAATTATTTTATTATATATTACCATTGTCTTAAATTTACGATAGGGGATTGTTCAGATCTATGAATTGACAAACACAGTAGTCCAACAAAGGCTGTATTTGTTGGTGGCTGATCAGTGGAATTTGAGCTGCAGCCCCGAGGCTATCTGAAAACATTCCGCTAATGGAGCGCTCTGTAATTATACCATTTCAATGAAAGACAAAGGAACCTGTGGATGTTGTATTTGAATTTCCAGGCAGGTGGAATAAAGGACAACCGTTTTACCGTAATGCCAAAGTACCAGATCCTTATGCTAATGCACTGCTTGTGTGTACATGTGGGTGCACTTGTGTCTATTTATGCGTTAGTGTTCATGTGCATATTTGTGTGTGAGTGCATTTACTATCTACTCCAAACCTTTGTCTAAACCAAACTATTTAAAGCCTGATTCCTGTTCAAATAGTTTGCTTCAATAATATCTTATTAAGAGAAAACTGGTTGATGCACTGAATCATTTTACACACAACAATGTTTTGCTATAGTATGTAATACTACAACTTCTTTTTTTTTATTTAACATGGATAAAAAATGTGTATCTCTCTGTGTAGGTTCCTTTGTTAATATAAAGGACTTTTTTAGCCTGTAATATAGAAAATCCCTTTGATTTGAGTTACTTTCTATTCTGTTTTTAGCAGTGGGCAGTAGACAATCATCTTGGATGGTTTCCATTTTATAAAATACCTGTTTAAAGATCTGAAGTACACTTTGAGAGTAGCACTCCTTTGATTGTCCAAAGTGGCACACTGTTAAGAGAGGATCAACAGTAATAGAAGAATCTCACTCAATAGGCTGTGCGCAATTTTGTCATTGACAAAATGTGCCTTGAGTGTAAATTAACTCTACTGAAGGATTTTAACAGATATTTATATTTATCCAGATACTTACACTGCGCTTTCAGTAAATGCTGTGAATGACTGAGAGTTTTTGGTAGACAATGCAGCGCTAGTTGCTCTTGCCCTAATACTGTTTTGTATGTTTTGATGGGAATATTTTTCCAGCATTAATGTGGACATTTTTTTTCAATTCAACACTTTGTTTAACAGGTATTTTAATGCAGTAATAACAAGAGGAACAGGCTGCGCTGGGGAAGAAAATTCCACTTAAAAGTCAAACTTTTGCTTTGCACCCACCTACAAACCTAACATAACAGCTGACTGTAGTGGATGACTAATACTTAAATGGATATAGATGCATATGGATCTAAAGCAGTAGTTCGTGAGACTTCTGCTATTCTCAAAGTTGTCATTCATTTATTTTATTCAGTCCATACACATTTCAAGTAAAAAAGGTTTAGTTCTAAATAAAATACATTTAGTTATTTTTGTAATTGTAGTTATCTTTGCCACTGTTCCCCGATAATACAATTTGTTGTTATATTCTATTTTCTGTAGGTTTCTGTTCCTTCCTGGGTTTTTGCCTCAGGCTTTTTTCTTTCTTAATCATTAGCTTGGATGGTTGACAACCATGTGACTAAAACCTTGTAAATTAACACAATTACTGCAGCATCATCCTGCTAATTAGCTCCTGGTGTCTAGTGTGGTGGGTGGGCAAATAGCTGGAAGGGAGTCAGAAGGGAATCTGCAGACAAACGCTGCATTTGTAATCTGTCTCTGGACAGTGGCTGTTTGTTGCCTAAATCCTGTGATATGGACTTAACCTACTGAAGTATAAAGTATAGCACTGCAGAGCCTGATTAGCAAAAGCATGGACCATTGTAGCAGGGAGTTTGGTTAAATGTGTCTCCTCTCATATCCTCTTGTAGCTTTTAGTCAGATTAGTGTTGATGTAAGATGTGTGAGGATCTGCACATTAGCTCTTAATTGTTTTGAGCTGTAACTTCAATAATCTACATTATTTGGGGCTATAGTCTCTGGTAATCCCAAACAGATTAAAAAGATGACAGCATGTGTAAAAACTTTTATTTGCAGATTGACTTTAGGATTTGACTTGATTTTGTATGTCATTCAAACCCTCAAGGCCATGTCCAGAGGCTGAGAGATGCTGCAGAGAAAAAGACAAGTGAAGCATGTTTTTTTTTTCCTTCCTTCACTCTGGACTAGGAAGCAGTTGGCAGACTGGATGTGGATGTAATTCATGCTGGGCTGAGGGGTTTGTGTGATGAAAGCAACAGAGCGCTGCCAGGGAAGATTGCTTTGCTGCTCTCCTCCAAACAGATTTGAAACTGTCTCAGATGAGAGTTGGATTATAGACTGACCCGCAATGTCTGTGTCATTCTGCTCTGTGTTGGGTGGATTATACCATGCTAACCAGGTGTTGAGTCATATATCCTCATACTGACCGTGATGTGTGTTCTATTAATGGTGTCTGTTTGTCAAATGGAAGACTTTTGGGCATTAGGTGCAAGTTTAACTTTAAACATTTTCTGGAAGATAATGCCTTTTTTTCCTCCTAATTATGTCAGAATAGCCTCATGCTTTTTCTTTGTAATTTCCCACCTTTTTCCACCCAAAGAATTGAAAGCAATTTATTCATTATGGACTTTTTCACGGTGTTTGACTTACACTATTGACTATTATGATTAGAACATGTTAGAATATTTAATATGATTATTAACCATGATGTAATGCTTACTTTGACATATTTCTTCCTTATGGGGAATATCTAGGTCTAAAGATGCAGTGGACCCCAGAGCACACACAATGGGCAGAACAACACTTTGACATCTCATCCACTACCCGCTCGCCAGCACACAAAGTGGAGGCCTACCGGGGGCACTTACAGCGAACATACCAGTATGCATGGGCAAACGATGACATCTCTGCGCTGACTGCCTCCAATCTGCTTAAGAAATATGCAGAAAAGTACTCTGGGATCCTAGAGGGCCCAAATGAGAGAGCCCTGCTGTGTTCCTACTCTGATAGCACCACTGGACTCATGAATGGACGAAAGTCAGAGAATGAGTCCTGGCAGGAGGGGATTTACCCAATGAACTGTGTTCCAGATGTTATATCTGTGAGCAAAGCTGGAATGACAGCTGCCCTACCCCCTACAGATGTGTCGGCTAGCATAGGCAGCTCCCCAGAGGTTGCCAGCAGCTTGTCTGAGCCTAGCTATTCCAGCAGTAACTGTGGAAGCCACACAGCCACTACGCTCCACTCGGGCCTCCCCTCTCAGGAATATACTGCCAGCTACAATGGCTCCTACCTGCATTCTAGCTACAGCAGCCAGAGTACCCCAGCCCTCCCCTCCCCACACCCCTCTCCTTTGCACAGTGCTGGGCTTTTACAACCACCACCCCCACCTCCTCCCCCTACCTTAGTGCCGAGCTACAATGCCGGGTCTCCAAACCTTCCCAACTACAATTATCCTCCAACAGGGTATCCTTCTCAGAATGCTGTTGGCCCTGGTTATAGCCCTGGGGGAGCACCCCCTCCTTCTGCTTATCTGCCGTCCGGTATTGCAGCTCCTACACCAATCCCTCCTTCCACACTGCCCGGCTACACCTACCAGTCCCATAACCATACACCAATTGCACCAACACCTTTGAATGGCAGCACATCCAACTCATTAAAACGAAAAGCTTTCTACATGAGTGGACATGGAGATATGGACTCTAGCTATGGTAATTTCACCTACAACCAACAGCGCTCTTCTCAGAGCCCAATGTACAGAATAACGGACAGTGTCTCAGACTCAAACAGGGGCAATGGCTTTGACAGAAATGCTGAGGCGTCGTCTTTATCGTTTAAGCCAACTAAACAGCCAATGTCTTCTGATCAACACAGAAAATTTATAATACACTCTGGCAGAGCACTGACTCCTCCATCCTATGGATCGACCAAAAGCTCTGTGGGTGATCTCAGAACTGGTGAGCCCTACAGCAAGTTTGGATCTTCAATCATGAGCGAGCGAACTGAAGAGCACAGACAGCACCTCTCTCACTCCCTTACAGGGCCTGACATTGGTACAGCTACCTCGTCCATCCATGCTGCGGAGGAACAACTGAAGAACAGTGACTCCAACCTGGTGGAGATGGTGACCACAGAAATCCTTCAGCAGGGCCCTCCAGTGGACTGGAGCGACATCGCGGGTCTGGATATGGCCAAAGCAGCCATCAAAGAGGAGATACTATGGCCCATTTTAAGGCCAGATATGTTTAGTGGACTTGCCACATTACCTCGGAGCCTCCTTTTATTTGGACCTCAGGGAACTGGTAGAACGCTGCTGGCCCAGAGCATGGCCAGCCAACTGGGGGCTGCCTTCTTGCGACTCAGCAGCTCAGCTCTGGTGACCAAGTGGCTAGGGGAAGGGGACAAGATCATCCAAGCTTCTTTCTTGGTGGCCCGGTGTCGCCAGCCAGCAGTGGTGTTCATCAGAGAGGTTGATCTGCTGCTGTCAGCCCAGCTCAGTGAGGAGAGTCCAGTGAATCGCCTCAAGGCTGAGCTCCTCATGCAGCTTGACAGTATTCTGACCTCTGCTGAGGACCATGTCCTCGTGGTCTGCTCCACCAATAAGCCTGAAGAGATCCCGGAGTCCCTACGGAGGTACTTTGCCAAGCGACTGCTCATCCCGTTGCCTGATGGGACAGCACGACACCAGATAATCAGCCAACTGCTCTCACAGCACAACTACTGTCTTAGTGACAAAGAAATGTCACTACTGGTTCAGAGGACAGAGGGCTTTTCTGGACTGGACGTGGCTCAGCTGTGTCAAGAGGCTGTGGTAGGTCCTCTCCATGGCATTCCTGGAGCTGACCTGTCAACCCTCCACCCCACTCAGATGAGACCGGTCTCCTACGAAGACTTTGACAATGTGTTTTGCAAATCCCCAATTTTTTTTAAAAAAATTTTTTTTTTTTTAAAAAAAACCCACATTTTTTTTTTTCTCAGTAGTTGAATACTTCCCTGTTGACTACCCCCCCCCCGGCCCAATCAGTGTTTGGCTTTCAGTGAACAAGAAAAATAAACAGTATTGACATGAACATAATATATACAGCAAAGGGATTGTGCTTGAAGGCTTTAGACAGAAAATGACATCATCCACCATTGGTAAAAGTTGATTAAATGCTTTATGTGGCTGACGCCATGTGCTCACTAAAACTCAAACGACTTGGAAGAAGATGCCCCCTGTTTTTGTATATACATATATATACATAAATATATATACATACTATTCTGCTGATCTTGAGATTTAGTTGCTATCAAGTGCCTGAGGTGGTGCTGTTTAAGTTTTCTTTTTCTTTTTGCCTCACAATCTTCATTGGTGATGTGCTAATATGAAAAAAAAGCTTTAAAATGAGACAAAAAACTTGCTTTCTCTTTTCCTTTAGTGTTCTACAGCTGTGTCCGTTTCGTGGTCTCTGTGAACAGTTGTGGTTAATTTGAGCTAAATTAAATATATTGGCTTCACTTCAGTTGGGCTTCATTACCTTACAAAGGTTTCATGTGTGTGTGTAAATCCTTTATTTACAAACACTTACATACTTTTTTTGTTGGAACAATACAATTTGTTTTCTAACAAACCCAAGGTTAATTTGGTTGCTGTACTAGCCTCACCATTATAGTTGACATTACAAAAACAAATATTTTACAAGGTGACTTAAATCTAAACAATACATTACTATGTAATTGCTGGTAAAATATTGTTTCAGTAGTAATTCACAGTGTTTCACAAAAATATAGAATTCTACCATTCTTTTGATGTTCTCTATTTGAAAACTCAGGAAAGTGATGATATGTACAGTACCTCATAAGCTTGTGTCAAAGCACTACACACTACAAGAGCATTTGGCTTGCATTTGAAATTCCATTATCAAACCATGTAAAGCTTTATAATACCTCAAGACGCTCAAAATGAAATGAGAAGGTTCCTACAATGAATGTATGTGAGTAATTCTAGTTTATTTACAAGACTAAAAAGTAATTTGTTTGGGTTTCTTTACTTTAGCTTGTGGTGATGCAGAGCTGAGAGAAATTCGAAAGGTGCAGACAACCATCTTGGGGTTGGGGAAGACAGCTGCCCCAAGCTATTTCTTTCCATCCTGCTGCTGTTTTATCATTAATGAAACCTAAGGATTATGTATAGCCTAAGTTCCTTTCTACCTCAGTTTGTTAGTTATCTCTGATAGACAAATACATGAAAGCAGCAAAATGTCAGCACCTATTCTGCTTGTTTGTTGAGGAAACCTTTTGAGAGAACACCAAACAGTATTTTGTTGTGTGCAAAATCTATTAGCTTTACATTTTGATAACTCCCAAGAACAACGTAATGCACTTAAAGGGGAATACCACTGAATATCAGGTTTGGGATTCACTATGCCTTTGCCTTAGGACAAATTGGTCTGTATTAGCTAACAGCGGATGTTGTTGCCATTGCTTGTTTGGCCCCTGAATCTTTGATGTCAAATAGAAAATCTAAATGTGACAGTATTCACAGTGATGTTTGGTTCGCATTCTTTGGCTTGAAACAAATTACATTATTTTAATATAAAGTTTACAGAAGAATTAGTTTGTCTGTCTTAGGCCATAACTGTAACATTCATGAATTGAGTGGCATTCCTTTTTAAGAACATGTCTTGAAGGCTAGTCTCACTGTACACAAAACTGTTATTTTTACTTTGTGTTGTAATTTTTACCTTTAAACCTTTGTGTTTACAGTGCTATTAATCACTACTTGCAGCCATTACAGTACATTTCCATAGAGTGTTTTTTGGCAATGAAATAGCAGGACTGACAGCTGAATTGGCAAGTTAAAATGTTATTGAATGTATTACCTCCTCTGAGCAGTATGGAAAGCAAACTCGCACATTGAAAAAGGCTACTGAAGTAGAAACCACTGTATGTGTAGGTGTATAATACTGCAGAGGCACTAAAGGACCTTGTATTTGTTTTTCAAAGGTGGTCCCTTCATGTTTGTTTTCTATTGCACATGTTTTACCTGTTCTTTTTTTTTATTAGACAGTGTGCATATTAATCGCTGCCACCTGGTTTGGTATCATTAACTCTTCCAAAACTGTATTAGGATGTATACAGAGCATCCAGACAATAGCAGAGAAACTACGTAGCAGCAGAAAAAGCTAGCAAGCTTGTCAACAATAATATCTTGTTGTAGTTTCACATTATCTGTGTTATATATTTATAAATATGTACTCCAGTCATAAGATGGGTGACAGTTTTCTTTGAATGCACACAAGGTACAGTCATTGGTAGAAACGTTAACGCAACCCCACACAATTTGATTAACTTAGAAATGGGATCATTTAATTTGTTAAATTCAAAACATTCAACATATTAATCATAGGCTGTATAAAAGAAGTGGACGTTTGAAGGTTATAATTTGGCATTTTGGGTGTCACTGTCTTGGTTTTTTGGAGCTAGAAGTGACCATATTTGGATGAGAGGGTGGAGCTAAGTTATCAGTTAGCGCTAGCTAGCTAGCTTGGTTAGCAAGGTGCATCTGTAATTCAGGTTAACTGTGCTATTAATTGGTAATTAATTTTGGCTAGCGAAAAACAGACTTAAAATGTACTTACAAGGATAAATGAGCAGCTGTCTTTAGCTGTCTGTCTTTTAGTACAACCGGATGCTCACACACCCCATCCAGGGGGTCCAATGCCAAATTTGGTTTAGACATGAAAGTGTGCAGCAAAGTCCGTTTGGAAGCTTTAAACATGAAAAGTATGTAGTTATACGAGAAAATTAGAATTAGACCAATATTTTAAAAAAAATCTGTCATTTGTTTTGAATATGATTATTTGTTAGAAGAAGTTGTGAATATCAGTGACCTTAATGCCACAGTGTGAGCTGTGAATATTTGAAATTGGCGATTTTATAGTACTTTCACTGGGCAGTGTTAAGTTGCTGTATCATGGTATGTCAAATATTTTCAAGAGATATGTGAGTTCTATAAAACATTTGAAGTTTTTCAGTTTTACCCTGTTTGAGTTTATTCACCAGTAGAAATAGAAACATGGCTAAATTGTTTATCTTAAAAAAAGAAAAAGAAAAAAGCAACATAGATATCTATTAGCAGAAAATGTCACACTGGAATAAAATTGTTTCTCCATGATTGCTAATTTTAAGAACTAATTATAGTCATTGCAAGGTTTTTGACAAGAAGGTGATAAGAAGCCCTAAGTGCCATTAACAAGCGCAGATTTCACAAGTTTAAGAGGGAAATTGTTCATTAGAAATGTATGTTAAAAAGGGGAAATGTTCCACTCAAATTAAGTAGTACTTGTAATCATTCCGACAACAACAGATCTTGTCACGTATTTGCTTCTTTTTTTTGTCTCCCTAACAGTGAGCAAGAGCACAGTGTAACACAAGGCACATGGATAAGAAGTTATATTTGTGTGTTTTTAATTTGCATTACAGCTAGAGAGTAAAACGCCATACAGACAAACCTGATATAAGGAAAACAAATGACAGATATTCAGATAAGGTGTATATTTCACATGCTTTAGATGTTATTATTAAAAAAAGTTATTCGTTATTGAGAGTGATGTGATGAAAGGGCCAACAGTCACAACCAACCCATGAGCTGAATCTATGATAAGCACATCGAGTCTCACAGGGATGCCAACTTAGCCACTTGAATCACTTTTTTTTTTCAAAGACTGTCACTATTTCTGTAATTACATTTTGTTGAGAACTGCTTAAGATTTTGATTCCATCCTTATGTAGTTTTATATCTGGTATTCTTTATAACCATTTCTACCTCATTGCTACATATTGTACATGTAGTACTTATGTCCTGTCATTTTGAATGTCATGCATTTGTGGATAAAAAAAAGTTAAAACAAAAAAAAATGAAGAAAACAAATAAAAGCTTGCCCTTGAATCAGAGCAGTCTACCTCACAAAGACTGTCCTTACACTGTCAAGTACAAGCTGAAGAAAAAAATGAGGCACCTTGAGGGCAAAGATGAAGTCAACCTGCTCATTCTGACGTAGTTTATTTACAATATCATGTTTCCATTAAATTGCTGTGGGCTGTGTAGGTGCAAGGTCTCCAATGCAATTCCAATTAATTTCCTAAAAAGTAACAAACTGCTTTAATCCTTTGTGAATTGTTGAATAGTGCGCATGTTAACGTGTATGTATGTGCACTTGCAATTCTCCATGCAATTGTATTAGGGGATAACATTAAGATGTGAAAAATCTGAGTTTTTACTTTTCATATTCATGTACAGAGAATAAACTTGCACATAGCTGTACGTATTGTACATTTGCTAATGATATACAGCATACATACGAAAAATGCACCACATACATGTTTATATGTGTGTATGTATTGCCATACTTACAGTACAGTCGGTTTAAATGTATTTTAATTTCAAGGTACATAAAGGTTATTGAAATACTGAATAAAGATGTTTTTTTTTTCTTCTGAAAACTGGATGCATTTTGTACCTTTACTTGATTAAATTTGCAATGGTGTGATTGAGCCTGTGCTATTTTTGTTTCCAGCTATTTCTTGTGGAAGACAGTGTTAGATCCATGACAACTTAAATCATAATTTCTTTATTTCATTGGTGTTCAAAGACAATATAGTGAAAGTAATACAGTTTGCAGCAGTTTACAGAGGCTATTTTAAGGCTTCCTTTTTATTGCACTCCTCCCACCAATACACCGCTTATGATCCATAATAATTTATAATTCCATACTGGCGGGTTTTTTTTTATTAGGAAATGAACAGCTATCCTTAAAATCTTTCATGTTATCATTAAGTAGTAGGTGTTATGCGCAGGATGTTTCTGTGCAAATAACAGAAATGAGGAAAGACCCAGCATATTGTGTCAGTGTTGGTAATTATTTTAATGTAAGTATGTCAATATCAGCTGTCAGTACAGTTTATCAACATATTTAACATGTATCTATAATGATTCTAAACACGGGGTGAAAAACACTGGTTTTACAGAAAACAAAATCTAATACATTTTGTATTGTACCTGTACTATCTCATGTAATCATTTGGGGAAAGATCCATACTTTGCACTGAAAATTGTAAATAAAACATGTTTTCATTTCCATAGAGCCTTTCTAAATAAAGAGTCGTACATGATGTGGAGTAAAATGAACTCATATTTACAAAAACTAAGGAGTGTGAAAAAGGTAATTTCATAGTGTTCATTCAGTGCTTGAATACTCTCCCTCACAAGCATTGATAAGCTTGTCAAGGCGAGAACACTTACACTTAAAACACTGTAGTCTCCCATGGAGAACTGCCCTTGGAGGATTGTTCACTAGTTTGATTCAGCATGGCTATTATGCTGAAGAACTAGAAAACAGGAGTTATTCATTTAAGTTAATTGGAGACATTCATGTCTGAATAAAAAACATATTTAAAGTTATGAGGAGACATTTTTTACATTTTTGATTAGAATCATTTTTAGTTACAGAATAAGATATTCTCCGTTCTATTAAGTTCAAGAAATACGAATACGAATACGAATGCTAAATAAATTGTCACTTTGCATTGGAGTATTATTTGCTAAACTTAAACTAATCCAGCAAATTACGTGCTAAATTCAGTCTGTACAAAAAGGCAAGTATCTAGACAACAGCTATAGAGTATATATATACAGTCCACATCCTGCTAACTCTGAAATTTCAGCAGCAAACACGCCCTTTGTTTCTTTCCACTGAATTTTTAAACAAGAGCCATTTGACCAGGAGGGGAAAAAAATCAGTACTGATAAGATAAAAAAAATAAAGTTGAGTCAAACAAATTACACTCAAGTTATTAGTGGCTATTTTGTAAATATCAAAGATCCACTTGTCCCAGTGTTCTGTGCTTCATTTGCATTCTGATGAAACTGGAGTGGATGTGTGTGAACTCGGAGGTTATCTGTGGAGCTGCAGCGCTGAGCAGCTGAATCAGACAGCTTCGCAACCGCATGGCTCAAGAGGATGAGCCACAGACCTCTCTCAAATCACTTCCTTCATAACAATTAAAATATGCAAAGTGATAATTTTCCTTAAGTAGCCTTAAATGTGCAATCTATTTAAATGTGAGGGAAATTGCCTAAAGCTTGCAGTGTGTGTATATGTGGGGGGTGGGGTGGGGGATACATTATGCAAATAACAGAAAGGACTGTTGAATACGTAATTTTTCTGTAATAAGCATACTGTTTCATTTAATTTTTTGCCTCTTATTAAAAGTGACAGTTCTTTTGCTCTGTCTGATGGCTATATCTGACACAAGTCTGTGGAACTGACTGCTAGACTAAATGGTTAAGCATTTTTGTAGCTTTTAGATGATGGTTACATTCACAAAGTAATTATGCACTAGAGAGTCCAGAAATAAGGTTTAATTACACAGTAATCGCTTCTGATGGACACTGGGAAGTGTGTGCACTGCCAGACTGCAATCCATCAATGACAAACCTCTGGCCAGTTTTAATTCCTCCTCATTTGCATCATAACCTCGGCACCAAGTTGCACAAATGCTGTTAAATGTTAATAGGACCTGTCTCTCTACTCAAAATGGATTCTTAAGCCATTTCAATTCTCCCTTTCTCTCTATCTCTTTCTTTTACTCCATCTCTCACCCTCTCTCCCTCATAACACACACACACACACACACACACACTCTATCTCACACAGTCCATATCTCGTGTCTCTCGCCTCAATTCTCACATTCTCATGAGTCTTCACATAAATAGCCCCTCTTCAGAGGGGAAGCTGAGCACAGGAGACAGTGCACGGTCACTGCTGTGCTAATTGGGAGCAACATGTAAAGTTTTATCTCTTGAGTGCTAACAAACCATACAGACAAGTATAATTCCTTACAGTGTGTGTGTGTGTGTGTGTGTGTGTGTGTGTGTGTGTGTGTGTGTGTGTGTGTGTGTGTGTGTGTGTGTGTGTGTGTGTGTGTGTGTGTGTGAGATGGAGAGTATGGCTGAGAGAGTCTGTTTCGCACACACTCATTCACACAGCTACAGGTTTGTTCACACCATGTGAGGCAAGGCCCTCAAGTTATACCATATCCCCATCCTAAGGGACTGGACAAAATTATGTTTTTATTAATTGAAAATTGTTATTGGTGTGGCAGACACATTTCTGCTCCTCTTCAGACTTTTATAAGGTTGATTGGAGCCAGGATGTCTCATTATCATTCCGTCTCCTTTATATATTGTAAGTATACTCTTTATTACACAGGACATCCCAGTGTACTGCAGTGCATTTCAAAATGCGCCGGTCAGCTTGCAAATGGTGGACCCAATGGACCACTTATGTAAACAGAGTGGACTGTGTTTATTTATTGTAATAATGTGGACAACAGCGCATTTTGTACTTTGCTAATCCCCCTGCAACATCAAACCCACCATATACTCTTAGATACTTATTATATGCCCTTCTTAATCCCTAGGCATTTAAAGCAATTTTATCTTGATTTGAAAGAATAATGAGATATATAGAAACTAAGAAAGAAAATATATTCACAAGTCAAACCGTGACCCATGAATATAATTAGAGTTTGTGGATGTCTTCAGCATGATTTTCTCTATTTTTCTGCACAAATGTTAACCAACCTAAATATTTACTTTTACAGCCATCCAGACTTTAATGTCAGCTGTAATTACAAAGAACCATCTTGTCACTTGTTAACTTCTCAAGAGCTATACAGAAATACTTATAAGTGAGAAAATAAGGCTTTAAATATTTTCTGTTATTTAACAGCTTTCTCATGTGGTCTACATATTTTTAACCAGCACTCAGAAATACTGCAAGGCTGTTTCTATTCATGACATGTGATCTACAATGATTCTGACTCTGTAGCTGAAGTTTCACAGTCTGCACGTAGTTAGTAACCCCATCCCAATTACATAATTTTATGCCTCGGATCAAATATTTCTACAATTAATGGTACTATTATAAAGTATTGTATGTATATACAATATACAGCATTGAGTTAGGTAGTGGAAGAAGTATTGATATATGTAAATCAGTAAAAATAGCAATACAAAAATACTCCATTACAAGTAAAACTCCTGCATTTTAAATTTACTTGAATAAAACTAGTATCGGTAAAATGTACTTAAAGTATCCAAAGTCAAATCACTCATCCAAATTGGCACCAGCAATGATGCAGTGTTAAATGTCTCATATACTGTACTATATTGTATTGGAATATTATTACTGATGAATTAACATGTAAGCAGCATTTGTTTCAAAGTGGAGCAAATAACTTTTCATACTGTTGGGTAGTTTACAATGTATCATATTTTATAAAATGTAAATAATCTGAAATGTAACTAGTAGCTATCTGTGAAATAAATGTGGAGTAAAAAGTAAAAATAATTGTTGTGAAGAGTAGGTATAAATGGAAATATTCAAGTACCTCAGAATTCTACTAAAGTACAGAACTTGAGTAAATTAACTTAAGTTATAATCCACTGTGAGTTATATAGGCATAAAATGTCCTCCTGACCTTCCTCTTCTTCATTTTCCTTGGAGTTTTACATTATTGGTGTATGATGGCAGTGGTGATTTTCACATTTGTACGGTGGCCCTGAGAGCTTGATAAACTGCAAATAGACACCACACAGGCAAATGATGAAACATCTTCTCCAGCTTGACAACATGCAAAAACATCAACTTCACAACACATGCACAGGCAGCATTAGAAAAAGCGCTGCAAGAAGCTTACAACGGAAACTGGACACACAAAAAATTATGCACACGGCTGGGGCTTGCATGGATATATAAAAAAACCTGGCTACAGAATTCGAGGTGGAGCCCCATTCATTCCTATGAGAGTTGCTCAGTGGCGCATGAAGCCCAAAAAGCTTAACTTAGTATACAATTATGATTGGTGCTGCTTCTGCATTATAAGACCCATAGACAAGTTACAGTAGAGACCTCTGCCGGCCGAGCCGGCTACGTCTGGATTAGCGCTCTGCTAACTTTAAGGGGGATTAAATGATTTACACGTGCGGTTCTTCCAGACTTTCCAAATTTTATCAGACCAGATAGATCAAATTCTGATAGTGAAACTAGTCATTTTGCGGGGTTTGTGACGCTTGAAAAATGTATCATGTATAAGTAATTTTGGGCTCCATGGCATCATGTGATGAAAACGGAAGTTGCAATTCCACTGTTTGGACGCTATGTCAAATTGGCTTCAAAGCTTGGCGCACTTCCTGGGGTCCCGCACGCTTGTTATTGCCATGGTTTTCAGGTTATGAAGTTATTAAAGTCGGCTATCAGTCACTGGTGTTGGAAAATCACCTAAAATGTGAGATTTTCTTTAGCTGGCTATAATGTCAACAGTTACTTTCAGATCCCGTAATAGGGAACAAGCAAGTTAAACTAGCCTACTGGTAGGTTTTGCTGACATGACTAACAAAATGATATCACTCTATTTAATTTGTCCGTTACCTATTAGATAACCCAGCTGGCTATCTTTAAATAAACTAATCTCCAATTGGAGGATTCTAACAATAGTTGGATAACTTTGCCTATGATGCTATGAATTTGTTTGAATTGACAATAATAATAAACTAAAGGCTAACGCTAGGTTAACAGATCTGCAATCTGCAATCATATCTCTATCATGGGATCACAATGTTAAAATAAGCAAAACTAAAATGACATTTTAGGTGATTTTCAAACACCACTGGCAGATAGCCATCTTCAATAACTTAATAAGCCATGGCAACAACAAGTGTGTCCCAGCTGTCTGTGCATCACCTTTTAGTGTCCCCTGGAAACAGTTTCTGTTGTGTTGTGAGCTTTTTCTAAATGCTGCGCATCGTGTATCATGAAGTTGATGTTTTTGTGTGTTGCAAAGTTAGTGAATAGTTTCTAAATGTTGCGCATGTGTTCAGCTCTTCAAGTTGGTGAAGATGTTTCTTTATTCATTTGTATTGTGTTGTGTCTACTTGCAGTGCGTTGAGACCTCAGGGCCACCGTACATTTGGTTACATACATACATGAAATGTTCTGTGTCCAGGTGAAATTAAGAGGAAATTGGAACCATCTGATGACCTTGGTTTCCAGTTTCTTCATTACTGCCCACCACAAATTAACAGACAGCATTAACAACTTTTTCCTCCAGCCATCACAGAGAGAGAAGGCTGTTAGACTCTGGGTGTATAGGTCAGTATTTTCATATTCAACAGCCTGAAATAGGCCAAGTGAAGAAAAACTGCTGAAAAATTGCTGGAATCACCTGTAGTTATAGCCGCGTATATTAGTGTTGCAGCAGTGGGAGAGCTGTCCCTCTCTCTCAGCATAAACTGAGCTCGATAACAAGCTGGCCCCCTGCACCAGTGTGATCACGTCTAAATGTCCTCAGGTCAGCGCCGTCAACTATCCACTTCCCATGTTTATAACAAATTCTGGGCTGTGCACTGTAATATGGCTTTAAAATGCAGTACACTCCTGTGTGTGATCTCCACCATTCAGATAATTCCCTTTCACATTTTCACAAAGTGGCCAAAGTGGCATGTAGTTACTATTACTGTGTGGTCCCTTTTAGAAAAATATAATGATGGGCTCACACACCATTCCTGTAACACTGGGCCAGTGCTGCAGTATGAAGTCAATGGGATAACAGTCAGTACTGAGGGATTTTTTTAATTCTCTTCTTTTATTCATTCACTAATAATATGACATTCCATTGGTGTAAATTCCCTTTCTCTTTAGCTGTTGAATAGTCAATCAATGTATTAATTGTCTTTAAATTGAAGCGTAACATCAAAAGTGACCTAAAAGTCTGATATTTTTCTTAACATCTTAACTGCTATTATGAAATCCCTAATTATTGTACTATTTGGAGCTTTTCTTTTCTGCAGGTCACCACAAATGTAAAATCTTCAACACGGTGACCAATTGGGTGGGATTAATGACCTTTATTACAGTTTTAAAATGTATTTATTTGAAAGTTTATACTGTTAAAATACCATCTCTGACACACATTGCCTTTGACTGGTCGGATTGGTGGATCTCTTTAGTGTGTCTTAACCCCTGTCTGGAAACGAGTGGAGCTAATAGGGAGCAAAGACAGAGGAGTACATGTGCGATAGCCACACATCCTCCAGTCAAGGCAATCATGGGAAACACAGAACGTCACTCTTTCAATTTCATCCTTTCCACTGTGCGAGCCGCCCTCTATAACGTCATTATCTCCAGCAGATCTGCAGGGTCCTCTGACAGGGCCATGTTATCCAGGCACCAGGGGAAATGCAAATTGATTTCATATCAGCCATGGCATTTTTAAGGCCTCCACATGTTACATAGACTGCCATTTCAGGCAAAGATATGAAAATCAGAAGGAAATGTCAAACTATGGAGGGACTATATTATACGCAGCGTGTTGTTTACTCTGATCACCGGCTCATGGAACAAGATACTTCTTAATGCCACGTTGTCAGTAGACTATTTACAGTAAGAGGTCTCCATAATGCTTTTGATCTGCTTACATCAGAATAACACAACTGACTAACTCAAATATACAGGATTGACAAAATGCAACAGCAGCTAACAAGAGGACAGATGTTGAAGAAGTGATTGACTTGAATGACACCTTCAAAGGGTTGCTGCTATAATAAATATTTTACATTTAACAGGGGTCACTCATAGAGACAAACCCACAAAGAATTATCTCACTCCTCAGTTTCTCTCAGCTCTAAGGAGCTTTTTAATGTCTTTCAACTCATTGTTTTGGTTTTCTGCACTGCAACTTAATAATTCGGGTCAGTCTCACCACTCTCATAGTGTTGTTTTCCCAGTACTAAAGCACAAACAATGTTAGCGACTAGCTGGAGAACACACAAAAAGTTGATAGAGTTGATAGAGACAAAAAACAAAGCTAAAAGTAGAGTGAATATTAAACTTACGTTCATGAGAAGGCTAAAAACACAACTCAAAATTAATGCTAATGTAGTTCTTTATATGCTGGATGTGTAAATGTATTATAACAAATTAGCCATAACTTAAAAGGGGATAATATGTCTGAGTTCTGTTCACAGCTTGTTTCCGCTGTCCTGAAGTGGACAAAAATTGGTTATTGCATCTAAGGTAAATAATGGCTAATAATTCTAGCCCAAACTCGTAACTATGAATTCCTGTTGTCAAAAAATAATTGAATACTAGCTTTCAAGCATAACCTATTTAGGGTACACAATTACTGTGGGTGAAAATATATAGACTGAGGAGGAGATAAGGAGAATTAAAGCAGATGGCTAAAGATGAAGGTCAAAACATATTGAAAAGTTTGTCAAAATTTGATGACATAAGCAATATGTAAGCTGTTATTGCACCCAAGCTTGAGGTACAGAGAAACATATTGAAATTACAAAAAAAAAAAACACTGCAGCTGCAAGAACACTGCCAGGAATGATTGCCCCAAGTGTTATTTTCTTGCTTTGCCTCTCTCTTTCTGTACCTTAACCCCCCCTTCACACGCATGGCTGCCTGCCAGATGTGAACAGAGACATATCTGAATTTAATGATATTACAAATGCCTTTCTTTATGCTCCTTAATAACTCGAATTTGATTGATACACAACTGTCAGTGCCTTATCTTAATACAAATAGGGTTGTCTGTCATCTAGCATTGAGTCATCAATTTTAGCAGTTGATGAGGCTCGTTTGCCACACCTAATCATCTGTCTTGTTGGGAAGCCTCTGAGGCTGATCAGATAACACTTGTAAATACTTACAGCAACAACCATCACAACACAAGCTTTCAGGGGAAATTGAGTGGGCCCCATTATTGCTTGCACTCTTAGCAATGTCCGAGATTTCTTTGTACATAAAGCAAAGCCTGGAATAAATCATGCAGTACACCCACATTTCTATTGATTAAAGCCATTCCCATGCCTGCATCTGGTGAATTGTCCACAGAATAAAGAGCAGCTTTATATTTTGTCCTGTCAAAATGTTAGGTCATTCTATCAAGGCCAGTCTGTTCCACAGCACAGTAAGTCTTCTGTTGAAAAACACCAAGAGGCAGAGAATGGGTTCTTGTATTTTCTGCAATAAGAACCTGTTGTCCTTTATTTTGTCCAGATATTATAGCTTAGTACTGTAAGTAAATAACACATTTTGCCATATTGGAACCCAGATAGTTTCTCTACATAAAGTGTATAAACTAATCAAAATAGGTATGTCTGTGATGTTCGGGGCAATACTCCCCCACTGTATTTAGCATGTATAATCAGTATATTAACATCTAATACGTTGTTTATTTTACATTGTAATTTAGCTGTAAGCTAGCCTGACAAAAAAAAAAAATAATGTTACAAATGGAGACCTTGTGATTGTTTACAGTATGTTTTCATCCGTCTATAACCACCAGTTATTATACAGCAGGAAACACATATTGTGTGTTATAACTTTATAATCACCCAAGTGAATGTATCTCAATCAGACTGATGAAAAGTACTGCATGTCTCCTCTAAAACACGTTTTACTGCATCCTATACAATTATCCTGATGAGAACTTGAAAGACCTCTGTTAATGTGGGAGTGTGAGAAGGCCTGTAGCCTATAGACCCTGCTTTCATTCATCTCACTAACATCAGGGAGCTCAAGCTTGGCGTCACTCAAAGCTTTTTTCCTTTGAAATTCCCCAGGCAGACCCACAAATTAAGCTCACTCTGTTTGACCAAAGATGAGACCGGGCCCTGAAGTAAGGCAGCTTTCCCTCCCTTTTCTCACAAGAGTTTGCAATCTATCCCTCAGAACTCCGCAGACCTATAAATCTCTTCAAAATCTCTCTAGTCATTGTCAGCCCGCTATAATGAAGCATATGGAAATTTTTCAGGTTGTGAATGTCAAGAGAAAAATAGTCTTATTTTAAAATTATGTTTTGTTTAAACATTAAAAGAACTGTAACTGTAAACATACCTAAATGCTAATGTTGCCAAAAAGTAAAGAAATAAAGGTAACACGTTTTGGACACCAAGCATTGCTTGCATTTAGGATGTAAAGATGTTGGTCTACTTGCTTGTGTATGGTATTGAAAATGTGGCATGTCAATCCATAAATGTAAATAGCCTGCTCCCTCATTTGTAATGATTGAATATATTGAATATGAATACATTGTTTGGCTGAAGCTTGATTTCCAAGGAGAAAAAAAAAAAAACTGTTTTTATATAACCTGGTGGGTAGAATGTATTGATTGAAGATTCATGCAGCTTGCAAATAAATATTCATTATAAAGTATGATTTTGAAATCGAAAACTTGCACAAATCTATTTTTTGTGGATTTGTGGACATATTGCATTTTTTTTATTTTTAAAAGAATCAGTGCCAGGGTTCCATCCTCAGACACCACTGTATGAGTGTCGGCAAGTTTAAACCACCCCAACTTGGAGGACATCTCATGACAAGCAATCACTCTTAATGGGATTCTTCTCCTCCAGAAAGATTCACAAGGAAAGATTATCTGAATCTATTCTGAGCACATTCAAAGGCAAGGGACCATGCACTCCCCTTGCGAGTTCATTATCATTCTCAGGTTATCCCAGGCCCAGTGAATCTGGAACGCAAATGAATTAGTGAGAATTAAGAAGTCTCTGTGGTCTGAAACCTCTCCAAATCTCCTCCAAGATGAAAGGTACATAGCCATGGCTTATGCACCGTCACTCTCTTCGCCTGAGCCCCAACGGTAGTCCTATATCTACAGACCCACCCCGGGACACCTCCACACCCCTCCCCCCCTCACACACACCACCACCCCCTTTCAGAAAATGGAAATGGTACGAGCAGTTAATGTTGCCTAACGTCTCCTGACCGCAGGTTTTGTCGTGAGGGAGAAGTTGAGCAGGGCTACAGGACTGAGGCTGCCATTGCTGGCGATTAATTACAGCACTGTGGTGCTGGCACTTCGACATGGTTGATCCCTCTGCAGGCAGGGCTTCCTCTCATCTCAGCCTCTCTGTAGCCTTCAAAGGGCTCTCCACTGCCTGCAAGACTGAACCTAGGCCAGGTAAGAAAGATGCCATGGCTCCATTGTGACTGTACTTCACATATTTCAATGGGACTTCAGTTGTAGATTGTGTCACTATCACTCCAGTATCACTCTATCATTGTCCAGTGTGTTATTATGGACAGTTCCTGGTCATAACAAAGCTGATAATAGATACAGTTCTAAAGCAACATATTTAAAGGGCTAATAGATAGATAATAATGATCATTTTCATAAATTATTGGATATGACTTTATTGGGTGTGTACAGATTAATGTGTGAAATTCCCCATGTTTGCCCAACACCAAATACCTACATGTGCTTCACGGCCATTTTCTCTCTGACAAAATAGATAAAATATAGTAATGGTCTGTCTGTGCTCAGTATTTTTCCCTCCTTCCCTACCCATCAGGCCGGGTCTTTGTAACAGACTGCAGAGGCTGTCTCTCTCCCTCAGCTCATTCAGCATCACACCCCCTGCCCTTGTGCTGGACATCAAATGACCAGCTCACCCCCTGAGGAGCTCTCAAGTTTCTTCATTTCAGCAGCCGCCTGGCTCTCCCCTGGTCAGCAGCCGGCCACGCAGGGAGAGAGGACGTCTGCCTGTCTGAGGATAAGGGACAGGCTGGCTCACTATCCGTCTGTCAGCCCCTCAGACTGGACCCCTCACGTCACTGCTCCACTCCCTCCTTGTTATTCTAGATAGAACGCAGGGATCTGATGTGAGGCATTGTTTGTGCCATACTGGTCAGAAAGTCAGAGGGGACTAGGCTAATGCACTGTAGGCATGATCTGCAACAGAAAATATAGCTGTTTGGCACAAGCTGCTTACAAAAGAAAACCTGTAAGCACATTGTAATTGGAAAATTATTATACATTCAATCTATGTGACAATAGCTAGTAATAATACATCCACACATTTAAGTCATGAGTATTAGAAACTGTTGAGTAGTTGTATGCAACAGATTGTCTTTTCTACACTCATGTTCCATTAATGATTATTCTGCAACGATTATCTCTATCTAATTACATGTGGTTTTCTCCATCTCATTCCATCAAAGAAAGGCAGAGCGTTCGATAGAGACATATTTGCATAAAAATCTATTTCACTGTAACTAAAGATCAAGACTGAGATCCCTGGATAAAGATGCCTTTGGCCTTCTCGCCCATCTAACCTGCAATGTAATTTGTTGGCTTCCTAAACTTAATATTTGTTCTCTTCCTCCACTGATTTAGAAATGGGGTTAGAGTGCAATAGCATGTGGCTAAAGGAAGTGAGCACTGAAATCCTGTACAAATGTTAATTACCACTCAAGCTGGTAACCTACTGCTTGAGTTTCTGTTTAATTGGATTATATGAAACCTATTTTAACAACATTTCAACATCCATATACAATTTCTACAAGTTGTGAATCTCTACATTTACTACAAATTGGTATATGCTCCAGTTTCATCATACTCATTTGTGCCTGGCTATTGCCAAAGCAAAACAGAACAATGGTGTAGAATCTGACACCCTGGTGCACAGAGAGAAGCAGTGTACTGTAAATGATCATGTGCGGTGGACTGCTGGCCAGCAGCCACATCTATATGTGCAGAGGAGGACCACTCCGAAGAGCGTACACCTCCTGGACCGAGCCGGAGGTGAAGGAGAGAGTATCACACTCTCCTTGTCAGCTGCAAGGGTAATTACTGCTGGCTGAAATTACTCAACATTTGTTTATTAGCTCCCCAGAGCACACTGTAAATAGATTGTCTGTTATAGTCCGATCACATTAAAATCCTGTGCAAGGGGGACCCCCCCCCACCCCCGTCTCCTGTTTGCTGTGAGCCAGCCTGCTGCTCACTTATTGAACAGCTAGAACCAAGGAGCCATGTTAAATGTGATTGTTTTCCATTAGCTACATCCTGTCTAATACCTCACTTGTGCGGTGCAATTACTGAATTCTGCCATGCAACATAACCTTCATTAGCTGACTGTAGAGTCCTGCAGCTCCAATAGCCCCCTTAACATTTTTCATTTTTGTTTTTATATTCATGAGTGGGGAGTGAGTTTTAATTCAATATTGATTTCTACATAGACACTGTGTGCCTGTGCTTTGTGTACTGCATGGTTACAATGCTTTAAGTGTATGCAGTGATCGAAAAAAAAATAAAAAGAATGAAAAATCAGCAGGCCATGTCTTTCCTTGTATTCATCGTGCTGGTTGGTTCCTGTCAAAGATGACATTCTGAAACATTTGACCCACTAAAATGAATTCTTGGCTAGAGCCCATGTGACAGAGAGCAATTCATTCCCCTGAAAATGTAAGGAGATAAAAAGCAGAGGCATCCAATAGTCCTGTCAAAAGAGAAAAAAAAGAGAGAGAGGAAAAGATGTGGAAAAAAGAGAGAAATGGAGTGTATTAACGTGAATTGAAAATGTGAATGAAATTTATTGTTACTGCTGTCTGCACAGAAATCCTTTCACATTGTTTGAAACATTACACCAAATAACTCATCTGCAGACAACGCTGGAACACTTTGGTGATAATAGCCCAAATGTTGTTCCACAGACAGAGGCATTTGTAACAGAGATATTTAGCTGTAAAAACTAAACTAAAACTAAAGCAGCATGCTTTGTGTGCCTGTGACAGGTAGAGCACGGCTCCCTGGGAACCAGAGTAATAAAACGTTATCTTTCTGTGGCATCTTCCCTTTTCCTCTAATGTTACCCTAATAAAAGCCACCGCTGAGGTGACTGCGCGCAAATAAGGGCCTAAAGCTGCTGGACATCTATCCCAGCCCCCTGGAGCCACATTACACACACCTAATGGCCACTCGAAGCTTCATTAGGATATTAATTTTCCACGTTTCTGAAGTGATTCCATCTGTAATGTGACAGTATCTAGCTGCTAGCAAGACAACTTGTTGTTATTGTACTCCCTCCATTCCACCCATTTTATCCTCCACCCCCTTTCTTTTCTAAGCATATTGTTATTCATATAGCGGCACTGTCTCAGTTTTTCTAGGGAAGAGAAATCTGATAATACTGGGTGTCCTTTGAGATGGAGGCCAAAGGAACAGCTCTGAGCACTGCCAAAAGTGTAGCTCCATCTGACCAGGGGAGCAGATGGTCAGGTCCAGCCCTGGTCGGGGAAACAAGCAGCAACATTAGATGTCATTTAGCATTTTTAAATGCATATCACCTTCTCCTACCTGCAGGATGTCAGAGTCCAACATTTACAGCCAGCAGTCATGTGGAGTGCATGTGGCAATAAGAGATATTTTTTTAAAGACATTTAAAAAGAAAAAGTGTCTAAAATTCAAATTCCAAATAAAAATTCATCCAAAGGTAAAGTGAGGACATCAGAGTCAAAGCACTTCAAAGACTTAATGCTAACACTTTGTTTTAAAAGCCCCTATTTAGCATTATAAGCAGTATATTAACACAAAATATATATTTATAATTCAGTATATTTTATTTGCCAGCAAATATAAGGACTAGATTCAATTCTATTTGTGTTTGTAGTATTCTTTTTTTTAAATCTGGTGTTGATGCTTTAGGAAGAAGATAACATATTTGGAGCTGAAATGATGGGTCAATTAATTGACTGGTTGACTGATAGGAAATTATCGACAATTGTGATATTCAAGTTATTTCATTTATCAAGAAAAATGCTAAACGTTTGCTGCTTCCATTTCTCAAAAAGTCAGCATTCACTGCATTTCTCTGTTTTATATGATTGTAAATTGAATATCTTTGGGTTTTGGACTGTTGGTAAAAAAAAAAAAAAAAAACACCTGCGTGGTTTGAACTTTTGACTAAATGGTAGATCGTTAAAATAATCACAATAATAATAATTAATTGCAGCCTGTTATATTGTACAGTTCATGTTCAACCATGCACTCGCATTAGCTAGGCTAATTCAAAAGCTAAATCTATTCCATATTACAAGAATTTTATTCCATCACTGCTTTCATACCATTTAAAGCTAAATCCTAAAACCTCCCCAACAGTGTGATCCTATCGCTTCTGTACTCACATCCTGTATCTCGAAATAACACGGCAGTTTCTTGGAGAATATCAAAGTAGGATGAGATGAATTAGGGATATTTTAAATGCAAAGAAACTCTTCTCTTGTTTCAAAGACTAGCAATATCAGGGGTTGGTGTGAGAGAGCCAGTCATCTTTGTCGGTGAAGAATTCCATTCAACCCAACAAGGCTCCTCAAGATACAACTGAAGTGTAGGATTCTGACATTTCTGAAGTGATATGATAATTGCCTTTAAAGACCAAGGAGGGAAAAGAGAGAGGAGATGAAAGATAAAAGGTTGGAACTAAAGAGAACATTAGGGTGGTGAGAGGGAAAGCAAGCCACAGAGAGCAGCCACATAAATAGTCATGAAATGAGAACTTTCTGCTTTGTATTGAAGTTAAGAAAGAAACATTCAGCGAGAGGCCAGCAGGCCAGACTAAATAATCCTTGACTGAGCCTCCCATTCTGAATCCCATATTAGCTGCCCAGATTTTAATGTAAATATGCCATTATGCTGTCATTACAGTGATCACTCTGCATGGCTTACAGGTCAGCCCAGCCACTGTTAATTTTGCAGGCAAAGGCTTTTTTTTGTCTTTTGAAATGTTAATAACTTTCTATTAGTTAATGTAGCGTGACTAAAATTCAAATTAGACATAATTTATTTTAATATCTGTGACTAGCTTGTCTGACCATTTAGCAATGGTCTCCCGCTGAATACAACACTCTAAATTGTGGTAATTTGCATTAGATGGTTGAGGCACGCCTTGTCTTACTGTTGTGCCGTTGTGAAGTCGAGGATGATTCATTTTTGCTCCTTGAGGTACAAGTATCCAGAATTTAATAATGCCATCCATTACATTTAATGCATGTGCTTTTAGCGGGACAGTAATGTGGGACATCATTACGATTTCTTTAAAGTTTCACAGCCACTGACCATCAACTTTAGCTGGAACAGCTGACCTTCTATGGTACTTTATTAATGCTCTTATGGCTTTATTAACCTGTTGCTGTTGGATCCTCTTTGGCCCTCCCACCTACTGCCCTCTGTGCATTGTGTTTGTACCCTGTTGCCTCCAAAATCCCACATATGTGGCAGCTTCATTATACAAAATGAAAAAAATGTAGAAAATGTAATGTCCGCAACACTGCTTAAACTCCCATATTTAATACAAATGCAACATTTCGTTACATATTTTTCATTTTAAGTATTTTCATTTGTCCTGCACCTGCCAGAAGGTGGGATATGCTGATGTTAAGTAGTCTACATCACACCTTTTCTTGGTCATACGTGATTTGTACTGTTTCTGCTTGACTTAGAGACAATGTCTGTGGGAAGAATGTGCCAACTTGTCTCAGACAATATGTGCTGCTAGACCGTGGTAATCGTAGTAACAGATTTAATGTTATATTATGCTTCATTTAATGTTTTACACACAGGCAATAGCACCTATTATTGTATCAGATCCTACAATCTGCAAGCTGTAAAAAAAGCAGTTATAAATAAACATATAAACTGTGCTACACTACAGTTACATAAAGGATTACTCAAGCTAATTAGTTATCAGTCATGATGATGGAAAATAGTCAAAAAGAGGTAAAGTTACTATCACTTATTAACACTGTTAACATGCACAGGAAACAGATATGGGTTCAATATAAAAAGGTTAAGAGGCACTAAAACTCACCATAGTCACGTACAGCACCCAAGCAACCAACCCACACACACACACACACACACACACACACAAACACACACACACACACACACACATGCATATAGAAACAAGCAATTAGGAACTGAAATTGTCATTATATCTTAAGACCCTAAATAAATAATTTAAAATATAGCTTAAAGTTTTAAAAATGTGTAATTGAAAATCTGTTAAAAGTAAAGTCAAAACTTGCTCACACAAAAAAACTGAGAATTATATGCACAGTACTTTCATTTATTAATTATTTTTTCCCCTTTCAATAGGAATTGAAATGTGCCAAGAGTTAAGGTGATGAGTCGTGCGGTGGAAAAAAATGCAAATTATCATTGGAACTGTCAGCACGGATTTCAATTTACACGATTTTCTCATTCACTTTTATAACATGTTTCCCGTGGTTGATGGTGGCACTCCAAATTCAGACGGTGGGGATAGTGGGTGAGGAGGAAAGGAGAAGCCCAGCTGATTGGAAACATCTGGGTGATTGTAGGGAGCACTCCCACATCATCCAACGCTGGCTGAGATTTGACAGTGCCCTCTGAAGTGACAGCTTTGACCTCGGCCAGTGTGCATGCGTGCAGCTGCCAGAGACCGGTCTGGCTTGAAACAGAGGACAGAGCCAGGCGCTCTAGGCACTGGATGGTACCGCTGCTTTTTGATGGGAGCTCTGTTGACAGCCAACATTACAGTAGGGGTAAAATCCAACCAGCTCATATATGCATTTGGTACCAAAATGTAACATGCAACAGCTTTTCAGAATAGTTGGGGTACATTGTTGAGATGTGTGCCAGAACATGTTGTTTTCTTTGTGATTAGCTGCACTATGCATTTCCTGCATGATTGTTGTGTGTAGATTTCAATGTGCCAAGTAGCTTCATGTCAGTGAAATATAATGCGTTTTGTTTAATCTCTAGAAAATTCATTTTTCATCATTGACTTGTGTTGTTTGCCAAAAACACTCCCATGTACAGAGCAAAATGCAGCTGCTTTAAAACCAGTGATCTTCAGCAGATGTGCATTGTTATTCCAAACAGATGTGTCTGAGAGAAGCAAACACATAGCGAGCAGTGCCTTTTAGATCTTACCTGCCTGCAACTCAATGACAGACTGCAAATTGTAAGCATGCTAATTATGATTAGTGGAGTAGGTTTTGCATTTGCAAAAAAATATTAGTTTTCCACAATTGTCGCACATGTTGTTTTTAAACTGCATATTTAAAGGAACACTTACAATGAGTATTTTGTTTCCTTTTTTGTGTGCAAACAATGGCATATTGAAGCACGTCATTAGATATTGCAGCTCTGCATCACCACACAATGACATTAATATTAATGTTGATGGTAATTCACTTCTTTTAAAGACGAATACTTATTCGTATTTGATTCATTAATGTAATGAATGCAAGGAATGATCAGATAATATGTTCTTGTGTCCTTGATATGCAATGAGGGGTATTAGACTGACTTTAATTCAAGATAGGTATGCCTAAAATGCATTAATCGACGCTAGAATATAGAAGCTATAAACTCTCTGAGAATAGACTGCAGAAAACCTACAATGTTATAGATTAAACAAAACAGTGAAATGGAGTTCATTTGCATCACCCTCCTCTTTTCAGAGGAGCTAAACTGCTTACCATTATTCAAAGATATCTTTTAAATAAGGCCCAAATATGCGGGTGAAACCAATTTAACGAGTGGCCACCAAAGACGTTTGTCAAATGATCTATATTGAGATTTTGACTGTGTAAGCCTCTTATCATAACTGCTATAAAACACACATCATTCTGTTTCAGGACTGAATTTCAGAGATATGAAAATACAATAAATGTGACATTTTAAAGCTTGGCTTACTTGTTAATTGCAAAACTGATTCAAATTGAACTTGGGGAACTTAATAAGTGCATATTTGTGTTAAGGAATGAGATTCACTCTGAAAAAGGAAAGAATCCTGGCTGATATGTTCCACAAGAGATCAACCAAAGGTCTAGTATTGCAGGTCATTTGATTTAACTGCTAATCAAGTTGTACTGTATTGCAAGTGTTTTTCCTTAGTTAAGTGACTAACAACCTCTGTGTTCTATAGTATATAAGTGTCATTTAGAAGTGAAAATAAAATAACTCAGCTTTTAACAGAATGTGCTTAAAAGGCATTTTAGAAAACGTAACAAAGGATTGAAAGATAATCACTTTTGCATGAAACAGGGGACAATAAGGACAACATCACTAGTGCGGAAGAGCTTAATTACCTCAAAGAAAAACCAATTAATGCATCGTCTTTAATTGTCTGCTGATAACCAACATGGAGAAAAGAAATCGCTGCACACCGTGTTCAACAGCAGCAGCATGACACAGCATGTGTAGGTGTGCTTAAACATTAGAGCATACATTATTGTATCTTTAGCATGCTTTCATTGTAAACCAAACATCCCACCTAGCAGACACATTGTGACACTCACAAACACTACAGGCACCAACCTGTCAACAGATGGTGCAGCTACCTTTTGTGCCTTAATTACAAATTCAACATCAGCAGTTATTCTTGTGTCAAGTGAAACACAAAACCAGTGTCTTGTGTATCAACAGGCCCTTATAACCAGTCTAATGTTAGTGGCCAAAAATATGTTAATGAGCTGCTACAGAGTTAAATGTACTTAAGTGAATGTGGATGATACTATTGGATTTTAAAGGCTACATGAATGCAAAATCAATTATGAATGAAAACTCTAAGTGACACTGAATTTAGCATTCTAAACCAATGCCAGAAATTGAATACATTACGCCACATTATACACGTTGTGTCTTTACACCGACTGTGTGGCTTATTAGGCTCTCTGTCTAGTTCAGTAAACACTGCACACTGCACACACCTCACGGTAAAGATGGATGAGCAACACTCCTCGGTTACTACAGCCACATTTATTTAGAAACAGTGGGGAGAGTTTCGGAGGTGAGGAATAATTCCAGCCAGCGGTTGGTGCCCAGTTTGAGAAAGAGGAGGAGGACCACCATGGGGCACCTGACAGTGATGAAGAGCATGGGCACATGCTGGCAGATTCATCTTGAGCCACAGTGAGAGAGAGAGAGAGAGAGAGAGAGAGAGAGAGAGAGAGAGAGAGAGAGAGAGAGAGAGATGATCTCAGCAGGGAGGGCAGACAATGGCAGAACACAGGTTTAACAATAAAAACAGCATAGAGTGTTGTCTTTGAGGTTTGTTCTGCAGCAGCAAGGTGCTGTAACTCTCTTTGCAGCCTGCAGGAAAGAGTGAGGCAGAGAGGGAGAGAGACAAGGGAAAGACAATGAGAGAGCTTAAGATTTTATGTGACTTACAAATTGACACAGGGCTTTCAAAACATTACCTGCTACTTGGCTGGTGTTGGTCAATTACCTGTCACTCAACTCTTCTTTTATTCCCCACTTCCTCCACTGTGTACCCCATGTGGTATTGTGATAGGGTTGATGCTGATCACAGGCCCTGGCTCTCTGTGGTCCAGCCGGCTGTCAGACAGGGGCTGAGTGGTGTGCTGGGATGTAAAAGAGTGCATGCCTTTGATGACTGAGAGATGCACCCTTCTAGTTTGTATTTATGTATTCAAGCTGCCCTCTGCTGTTCGCATTCCCAATGACAGGAGATGGAAACAAAAGAAAAATCACAAAGTTTTACCCCAAATCATAACTACTGTGCTCAAAGTCTGACATATGAAATCAGTAGCACAACCCTCCGCTTTCATTCATGTTCCTCTGCTTGAAAAATCCTTGTTGGTGTCTGATTTTCTGGGTTGGTTTTTTCCATGGTACATGTTAAACTTCTTTCACTATGTGACATGGTTACTTGACTATTTATAGAGCAATCAAAGGGCATGTTGTGTGTGAAGGGTCATTAGCATGTTATCACTGCTTTTTCTTACATATAAGTGGCACCAAGGATGTAAATGTAAGCGATAATGGGGATAAAGGGCATGGAGTTGAAGCTATAGTAGTAGATTAAGCTGATTAGGTACATGTGGATAAAGCTTGAAGTATGGAATGGAATTAATCTTCAGCAGATCCTTGCTTCGTATCTGACACAGATAGATGTTTACATTGAGATGGTCAACTCAGGTTTTTCAAGACATTCAAACACAATTCTTTATTTTAATTCTTTCTTTATTGTATTCACATGTCCTTTCATATTCTGTTAATTTTATGTTGATCATTTGCTTGCACACTACAGAAAAAAACTTTAACATCATTTAAATGTATTTGATTTACAAATAAATCTATCTTCCCTCATTTCTTTCTTACCAAATTATCTTTGACCTCACTGCATGAAACTGAATGATGCATTTTTTCCCCTACCATACAATTAGATTATCGCTGTGATTTTCAGAAATGTGCAGGCTGAATTATAATAAGTTTTTAAAATGCAAGTGGCCCATATGCTAACTAGGGCAACATATTTCCTCTTCACATTAACATATCATCTGAATTCAGTTACCTGACACAATTGCAGAGATCAACACAGTTGATGTGTCAGCTACATGTATGTGTTGGCTTGTAAAATCGGCTGCACTCAAAGTCAAGTGGATGTTAATGCCCCACAGACCCGTCTGTCTGATTTCCCTCATAAAGCAGGAGCGCATTTCTGCAATAGCTCCTCTTACATCTTTTAAGAGAAAATTGTGGAGTTTAACCTCCCAATATTATCTCTCCTTTTTTCTTTGTGCAGGGAACAGCCGTCTATCCACAAGGAATTTGGCACAGTCCACACAGTCAAGACGCTGATAATCCCAAGTCTTTGACTGCTGATAAGACGGCCAATTTAACATAATTATAAACCAGCAGTATGAATAGTAACGATTCATTAATTCAGTGCATAGAAGAAGATGATAATTCAAATCTAGCATCTACTCACAATTATCACACATGATAATGATTTCATTAAATCCTGCTCAGTTTTTGGCATTATAAACATAATTGTCACACAGTAAAAAAAAACAGTTTAACATAATAAAACCATAGAGTGTAAATTAAATTATGTCTGTGCTGCATTAAAGGGGTGAGGCTGACAAATCCCTCTCTCAAAACAAATGCTGTTGACCAACACTATTATTACCTCCACACTTAATTACTTTTTTGCTTTTTGGTTTAATTGCTTCAATAAAAATAATCTATAACGTTTTTTTAATTACACTTTCCGAGTGACCTATGTAAAGAGAATTTTATTATGTGCGCACAGTAATTACCCTGTCACAGTCCAGTTAGGGGCTATTGTCTAGCTATTCTTTGCATAGCTGTTACTGGCATGACCAGCATGCCTAATATCCTATTTACTGAACTCGTAACTTTTTCAATAGTTGAACAATATGCACAAAACGTGCAAATTTGTGCCAGATATTTGTAAAGGAAGTCAGAAAGGGAAAATTTAAAAACAGCAGCCAGAGCTTGGCTTAAACCCATTTCAACATATGTGTAGAAGAACTATGTTGCTTTGCCCGGCCAACATTTTATATTATACAAAACAAATCACTATCATTTTATTAGATGCAATATGAAATTGTTTTTGGTGTGGAATGTGTAGGTGTTTTTCTGCTTATAAATTAAAAAGGCGTCTGAGGGGTTGTAAATTATGAAATCATATGTAATTAAATGGCTGAGGATATTGTGCAATGTGTATGTTGCTAATGAGTTGCTAATACATACACAATAATAGTGATGTTTTGTCAATCTCATAAATGGCATGCTTACCTAAATGTTACTGTGGCTCATAATTGCTTTTAGTTCCATTTGGTTAATCATGCAGTAAGAAAGCAGCTCATAAACTGTGATAGATTTTAAACCATCTTTTGACTGCTGCCTTGTCGGAGCACTACTCCACAATCTTCTGATCCATGGTTGTAATTTCAAAAGTCCTTTCTTCACTTAAACACAGGCAAATGTTGTGAACACCTCGTGAAAAGTTAACAGAAGCATAATTTGTTATTGTAGAGACACTGTTGAATAAAGAAATTAAGAGGTGACATATCTTGAGATTATATATGCATATCATATCAAGAGATCTGGAGATTACACTACATTCAAACAGGAAAGAAAAAAGCAGCAAGTATCAGTGTAATTGTGTGTTTATTATTGCAGCTGTACATGTAGATTTGCCTCCCTTCCCCCCATTGGATGACTGGAGGTTGCCCCTTTCTTTGTATGGGTGGCCTTGTCAGTCTTCATCCAGATCCCAGCAGCCACGGCCTCCCCAATACCTCAAGCTCTCGGTTAACAGCAGCTCCTCTTGGAATATTCTTCCAAGACACCACAAAAATAAATTAACAAAATATGTGTTGTTGTTGTTTATGGCTATTTTAATAACAGGATCTACTTAAAACTTACCACAGTTATATTGCATGCAATACAATACATACAATGCAGTACATGTACAGTATTCTGATATTTAATATTTTTGCAACAACATTAACCAGACAACCAGACAACTTGTACTGATTCCTCAACTATTGGGAAAAAAATAGAATACCCCTGTACTATACCATACACAATGTGGCCACTTCATTAGGTAAAATCTAATGCGATCTAACACAACAGCTCAGCCATAAATGATACCTTTAGAAAGATAATGTTCAGTTTTGATTGACATTGTCAGAAAGATAATAGACTGCATTATACTGAGAGGTGTTTCTAATCTGTTGTATTGGACTTGATTGGACTGCATTACGTTGCATAGGTGGACCTAATAAAGTGACCAGGGAGAGTATTTCTATCGGCACTGTACACAAGCACAAATATTTTGGTGTTGTTTAATGACAAAATATTTTTCTGATCACAGATGTACTTAAATATTTCTGTCAGAATAATTGAATCAGTAGGCATCTTAATTATCCTCTAAGCCACAATATACATTTTATTGAGGCCCTCAGTATATTTTTCAAAGTCCAAATATTACAAGACATAACACTTTAGAACTTGCAAGAGAAACACTGCATAAAACTCAGAACATATTTAAGCCATGAGTCATATGGATCATTTGAGCAGGTTTAAAAGATGATCCTACTGCACTGATCATGTTGAAAGCAGACTTCCACAGAAATTCACAATTTCCAGCTGTACAGTACTATAGGTCTGCCTCAGAAACGTAAAGCCTCAAAGCAGATATATCGTCCTCAGAATCTCTGAGCGAGGGCTGAGTGGGGAGCAGTGGGACAGCCTTGGGACTGGGGGCCTTCTTCATGCTGGGTTGCCAGAGAGCCGCCCAAAGCATGGACAATTAGAGGGGTCCCTGGTGCCTCTTTGCTCTCTGTGCGCCTGGTGGGCTGCTCTGTAAGACACCGGGGGGCTTGAGGAACTGACTGGGCTGGCTTGGCTGGCTGGGCCAGAGGCATAGAGCTGGGGGAGGCCTGATCTCAATAATCCCTTTGCCCCCAAGAGGCTGTCACACCACTCACACTGCTGGAAGCTAGAATGGAAATGGACCGAGGGCTTTCTGAGGCTTTTACCTGCTCGAAGAGCTCATCATTGAGAGACAGAGACGCACTGGGAACTCACCGTGGTTCAAACGCAGAGACAAGTTCTTTTTATAAAATTGAACCAATGCCTTTTATTTGACATGCAGCACTGTAAAACACCAGTTTTTTTATATTAGGCTACTCACATCATATTGCATATACAAATCTGTAAATAGACCTAATGCTTAAGTAGTTTGCAACACATCTTCATTTGTACTGCTACAGAAACAAAAAGGCATCATCAGTATTATTTTAGATAGATAGATAGATACTTAATTTTAGGCATCCAGTAGCTTAGACAACCATAACACAACAATCACATACACACATACAGTATATCTCACATACATAAAAATCACTTACAGAAAATTAAAGAGTTATAACAATCACTCACAGAAATTTAAAGAGTTAAAAGTGCTAAGGTAGACTGTGTGCAATGGTGGTAGTGCAAAAGAGAACAGTGTAGAGAAGAAAAGAGAACACACCCCATTTTACACCCCATACATCCTTGCCTCTCATGGGATCTGAGACTACTGTGCTTAAAAGATGGAGAGGAAAGAGCAATACCCTGTCGCAATTCTTCTCCACAGCCATTCTCTGCTTTCATTAATGTACAATTTCTTCCTGAAATTCCCTAGACCATGGCATAATCTATTGGCCTGGTGGAGTATATATGATGTAGGATCACCTTGTTGTACAACTTAAAGTGAACTGTCCCATATGAATATGGCCCCAGTCAAAACCATTGGCCTAATTAGACCGACATGCCTCCGAATGTGAGGGGAAACTTAGTGTAAATGGATAAAGGTCTTTCAGCACTCTGCCACTGGCTGTCTCAGTCCCTTAATGTATTACCACCTGCACCCGCAATCAGCACAGGAACATTTAAATGACTGCGATTCAGGGGAGACCAAGCTCCAAACTGGTAGGAAGCACATGAGAGGTGATTTAAGATATTGGCTGTAATGAAGCTGACCGTTGGCAGGTCTGCTCTGAATGTGATGGGGGAAATTAGGGGCGGGAACAGGTCATGGACGTACATATACCGGGGGCACGGCAGCCAAATGAAATGCAGAGTAGAAATCCACAGTCCAACATGCTGTTTACTCCGTGTCAGGTAAACATCAACCACGGTGAGCTTTGGGTGTCTGTAAAGATGATATAATCAATGTTTTGTGTTTGTTTTCCAGCAGCTAGACTATATTGTGGTGTTCCCTTCTTATCACCTCTGACTGTTCTGTTCCCCAAACATCAGCCCTCCCCTCTATAGACTCCAACACAAACACAGAAACAAACAGCCCTCCCTTGAGGTTGAAAATAACACATTTTCCTCATTGTTTTTCAACCGAAGGAATATATTTCTCTATGTATTTCTTAATAATAAATTACCCAAAACAAACACGAAATAGAATGATCAAAAGTGTCCAACAACCGTAGATTATGATGTGTAAAAGTGGAAAGCTTTGACAACAAGTAATGGAAAAAGGACTATGGAGGTAGAACATGAGGAGATGGAAGACAGGCAACATCTGGGTACGGCTTCTCAGACTGATGGCTGCTAACTGATCCCTGTGATTATGATTGACAGGCACTGACCACCACTCTACTGGCCCTGGCTTCTCCACACTGCTGAGCACAGCAGGTAGTGTGAAGGCTCGCTGAGATTCCCAATAAAATGGACATTACAGGGAAAAACAACAGCCGGCCTTGCAGAGGTGAATGTTGGGCACGTAGCACTCCTCCATCACACAATGTTCCAGGGTTCACTGACTCTGCACTGTTTCAGGATTGCAGAGTATAGAGCCACACTCAGGCAAACATCTTATTGAAAAAGCTAAAATGACCATTGGTTTTCTCAAGATATGCCCTTTGGTGGAACAACAGCTCACCCAAACAAGAGTGAGAATCAGATACCGTAGCGGTAGTGTTGTGCATTGATGTTTAAGATAAATCTACATGGAATAAGGTTAACTAGAACAGAAAAGTCTACTTGCTTCAATTTCTTTTGACAGGTGCAGCTGTTAAAAGCATGCTTTAAATAAGTGTTTGTCCTTGAAATTCTTCAAGCAATATTCATGTGGTTTAAAAAAATGAAAGTATATGTATAATGTAGGTTACATAAGTGTCGTCTTTATCCGGTAAATATTCCCACGAGCAATGAAAATAAAGGCTCAAAGCCATTTACATCCCTAATTTTCACATCCATTTAAGAGATTGAATGCTTTGATACTATTGTAGTGTTTATCTGCGGTCCCTGGGGATTCATTAAAGTGAACACTCCTTTCAAAATATAATCTATTGCTTAATTAAACTTCCCAAATATGAAATTTGAACCCATATCTGGAGAAAGTTACTGCTTTGTTGTTCCCTCATTTGCACAATATTTTAATGAACATGTTTCAAGATATATTGCCATTTGCATGTAAATAAAGCTTTTCCTCAAGCACTTAACAGCTTTGATTTGGGTTATATGTGGGGGTTTTGTGTGCGCTGGACGAACCTCCCAAGAATAAGAAATTCAAGCCCGCTGACTGCTTAGCAAATTTCACAGCTTCTAGTTTTGAAGCACATCATTACAATGTGTGAAATTTTAATCAGAGATGTTGTGAAGAAACAGCGATCAGACAACGAACATAATTAATGTCCTCTGTCATAGAGATTATGATGGCAAATTTGAATGTGTAAGTGTTTTAAAGAGCAAGGGGAAATGCATTAACTAAATTACATAGCATGACATGAATGAGCCATCATGCTTTTCTGTCAGTTTATGTATGCACAGATATCCTTTATTATATAGGATGCCATTACTTCCCTTTTAATTGAACAGCGTTTTGTTTGGCACAGGCCTACTGAACTTTGCATCAGACATGCATAAATTATATGCATGGCTTCCTCATAAGTGTCACAATCAAAGCAGATTTGCAAAGAGCAAGACGCAACATGACTGGTGTGTATTCAATATACAGTAAACTAAGATAAAACAAAAAGAAAACCAATTTTACATACTCAAATTATTTTGAGTATACTCTAAATGCATCCTGAGTGTTTACAGGGGAATTATAATGATAACTGATCTACAAGTGTGTTTATAAAATATTTGATTGCTATATTAAGCCACAGCTTTATTGTAAGAGCCAGGACAATTTGTTTTATAATGCTCACTTGCTCATTAAAATGCAAATTGTGCATATGCTTTCATTTTCCAGTACAATAATCCAGACTCAGACTGTTTATCCAATCATCAACTTCGCTATTAAGACAAGCTGGGGTTTACAGGGTGCTGCTGCTAAGACCAGGCATATGCACAGACACATGCCCACCCACTTGCCCTTCACACACATGCACAAACTCAGTCAATATTATAATGCCACACTCACACATATAGATTAATATAGTTTGAAGATCAGGCCAAAAGTACTCAAAGTACTTAAAAACTATACTTGACTGAAGCACAATTCAGGACTCATTGTCAAGGACCAAGTTTAATGCAAATTTAGGGATATTTCTGTAAACCAGGAATCCTGTAAAGTTTTTTTTTTTTTAAAACCCTTTAAAATATAGCTTATACATATAAAGAGTTCTGGCACACAACCATTTTATCATTATGATCAAATAGTACAAGCAAAATCTGGTCCAATACATAATCACATGCAGAGAGATAATGCTGCTAAGTTATCCCAGTGGTCACATTGTGGGTGTCGTTAATGTGTCACTAATGTGTGTGTGTGTGTGTGTGTGTGTGTGTGTGTGTGTGTGTGTGTGTGTGAGAGACAGAGAGAGGGAAGACTTTACACCTGGCTCTGTGCCCAACAGTTGCCAGGGCCGTATTCTCGTTGCTGTCACCAGCGTTTGTTTCACAAGCCTCCTAATCAATTGGAATGCAGCCCCTGAAATAGAACTTGGCACTACACTCAACTCCTCTTTTGTGCCTGCTGGTCAATGCTCAGAGAATACCACCCGTCACACTCATGTCACTTTCCAATTTCCCACTTTAACAGGGTAAGCGGGGAGGACATTAAACTAATTCTACATTATTGGCATGCCAGCTTGTAAGAGAAGGATTCCTACTGTACAATAATTTACTCTGGAGGTGTCTGCAGCGAGTGTTCTGCCAGGTGTGTGTCCTTTTGTGTTCGGTTGACAAGCAATGTTAATGAAATCAGAGCTGATGGCAGGGAGAATAAAGAGGACCAGTTAGGTTGGTTAGTGAACACTTTCGGTGAGGAGAACTGGAGGAACTGCATTCATTCTAATTTACTTAAGACAGCACTGAGTGGGATCAACAGGCAAGTACACTGTCATTAGTCAATTTGATACACTGTCAGGCGTTGGGATGTAAATTGCTGATTTCTCTCACAATGGATAAACAACCCCCAGCAGGAAACCTGAAGACTGAAAGGCCATTGCATCAGCCTCTGCATGTTGCCATGTGTTCCCCAACTAATCAAGGGCAGCCTGGCTTTCACTGTGTCCGTCTTGGCCTGCCAACAGATTCATCGTTGGCTGGGTTAAACAAGAATAAAAACACATTAGTGTCATGTTAGACTGATAGAGAGAAGTGCCTGGATTTGCGCTCCACAATTGTAAAAGTCTGACTGCGTATTGATTTGTGCTACATAAATCTTGTTTTCTGTCTGCACTAGTGAATCAGTCGTGACCCCTAGGGTTAACAAACGTTGTTGAGGCTTTCAGCTGGCGTGTTAGCCAACAACGCCCATGCATTGCAATAGCCATGCCCCATCTTGTCATTTCTCAGCCTGCCTGGCTTTACTAATTGCTGGCAGTCAACAGACAATATGATGGGGCTGAAAGAGGTGGTGGGTTTCTTGTGGTTTTTGGCTCTAACAAGGAGGTTTGAGGCTCCTGTAGCCAAAAACTATCAACAATGGATGTGAATTGGTCAGCAGGAGTCTGTGAGTTACAACCTGGATTAATTGGCATAAGGGGATCCAGCATGGCTAGCGCCAGATCACATTAAGCTGATGAGATTTGACTCAGTAAACTTTCACAAAGGCAAATCCAGTACACAGTGGCTGAATGACACTATAGCATATAAACATACCTTCTTACAGGATCTGTAAATCTACCACTGAAAAGACAATATATAGATATCAGCTGCTGAACAATTTACATATACTAGGGAACCTTGGACATAACAGTTGTGTCTTACAAAAGGCCACTATTAGCTTGAGACTAGCTGAAGGCAACAAGGTACACAATATGTAGGTTGAGCAATATAACAACTTTATTTTGCAGGTCCCCTATGGCCACCTTTTGTTTTAATAAGCCATGAAGACATCAGGTGTTAAATTGTTTAATCTTTCAGTAGTATATGAAATCCATTTGTTTGTGGGCTTTGAAGATTACCATTGAGAAAGTAATTACATTTTAACAGATGCCATCATCGTCATTTATCTTTCTGACATTTAAAGACTCACTAAATGCCAAACTGTTCCTCAGAGACAGGAGCTTGATCCTATGTGATGTTCAAACACTTTTAATTACAGGATCTTTAAATTGTAATAGTGTCCATCTGCAAACTCCAGGCATAACAGAAGCTTATGAAAAGCATGTGAATAACCTTGGGTAGTGTTTTGACAAAAGAGTTCCTATGCTGCAAATTCAAAATGTTGAGCTTCTTTTTTTGCCTAAACAAGTGATCAAGTTAATTCCATGACATTGTACACACATGGGTCCTGTTGCAAGTGCTTTAGAAGCCATAAATGTTCATGAGTACAATTGGTTAACATTAATCAGTATGCCTGCTGAGAGGGAGGTCTGTGTGTGTGTGTGTGTGTGTGTGTGTGTGTGTGTGTGTGTGTGTGTGTGTGTGTGTGTGTGTGTGTGTGTGTGTGTGTGTGTGTGTGTGTGTGTGTGTGTGTGTGTGTGTGAGAGAGAGAGAGAGTTTGTGTGTGTTGTGGATAGGGAGGGTGAATGGAGTAAGTTAAAGAGAGAGAGGATAACAGAATTAAACAGCTAGATATAAAAAAAGGGGGATGGTGTGTCTCTGGAGGTCTCCACATCAGTGCTCACCCTGCTGCCAGGCACGTTACACACACCAGAGACCTTATTTACCCAGAAGCCCCGAAGAGGCCTGGGCCCCAGATCTTATTTACTCAGAGCCTAGGCAACCATCAGGTGCTGAGGGGATCTGGCCGGCAGCAAAAGCAAATACCCCAGATCAAAACCAACCATGGAGGAAGAAAGGGGCACTCAGCCAAAGTCCTGGTCAAGCACTAATGTTTACTCTTTGGTTTGAAGGGCTATAGATGGACTTCATTTGAAGAACTCCAAATTGACACACCCACCCTGCACCCCCTATAAAAAAGAGAGGGAAAATCTGATGGCTACTACTGTCTCATATCCATATGTCTAGAGTACCTGCGGTAATGTGGACTACTCTCGTCTTTTAAACCAGCACTGCCACCGGTCTTCAGGATCAGACATGGTGTCGGGGGAAAGAGAGATGAAGACGGAAAAAAGCCCAGCTAATGACTAGCTCTTATGCATCAGTGCACTTACTAATGAGCTTCCAGGGGGAGGCTGGCAGAGCCAGAGCGAAGGCTGAGCCGGGATGTGAGAGGCCTGGGCCATCACTTCCCCGCTGTGATCCCTGCCTTCCCACTCACAAGGAGCCCCGGCTCCCAGCCACTAATGAGTGTTAGAGGGAGAGTCCAAGCTCGCGTCCACCTGCCAGCCTTCAGAGCCCAGCCTGCTGCAAGACAGTAGGGGTCAGACGCATTCCTGAGCTCTTAATAATTTACATCATATTGATTTCCTCACTGTTAGACACTCTCACCTGCATGGGCTCTCACTCCCACTTTCTCTCTCTGCTTCTCTCTTCCTGAAATAAGCACATTCCACCAGAGAGAGGAGTTAGAATGATACAAAAGCATGTAACTTTGCCCTGGCTCCAAACCAGTTAAATACAACATTCAATTTAATAGATTGTGGACTGTCTGTGTCAGTGGGGACAGTGGGCACTAACTACTGGAGCATGGACCTTGGAAATGTAAGACTCGTAGCGTACTTATCGTTACAGAGTAGGTCTGCGGACATAAAACATTCTACACAATAAAAGTCGAAATACTACTTCAACTTTCTTTGACATTCTAAAAACAAATGACACCAATTATCCCTTGTTTGCATGCTGTACTTAACCATATTTCGGTTTAAAAAGGGACGGACTTCTGCACAAATAAGTTATCAAACCTAAAAAGAGGGAGCCAAATCAAAAGGTACAAAAATGCAAGAATGAAAATAAATTATGCAGTTTGCATTCTGCTTAACCTCTAATCAGACTCAGAGGGGTTGTTCTTTTTCTTTTTTTATAATTTTTAAAAAATTAAAACACTCAAAAATAAAAAAAAAAAACACAATAAAAAAAAAAAAAATACAAACCTTCACAAACACCACCTTCCCCCCCCCCCAAAAAACCACACAACTCCTCCCACACCACTCCCCCACCCCCCTCCATCAACACCCCCCCCCCCCCCCAAAAAAAAAAAAAAAAAAAAGCCCCCCCCCCCCCCCCCCCACCCCCCCCCAAACCCGCCCAGCGATTTGAAGCTACCCAGTACAATAACCTCAGCTTGAAATGAGCGTCAACTTACAGTAGAATGCTTGTTTACATGCATACATCATGATCTGTAGCCTATTCCATTGAAACCCGGTGCAAAAGTCATTACATAAAGTGTTGTCCATGGTGGAGTGTGTAGTTTATAATGAAAATCCAGTGACATAAGGGATCTCACATTAGAAACAGCTTGTTTATTTTTGGTTTGGGTTCATATACCAACAATTCATGGAGAATGTCACACAGTCAAGCATTAACTACAATAAAACAAATAAAACAGGTTGACCAGTTGTATTCTCTGACTTCTTACAGAAGTTATATCTTGGTCAACACTGCCCTCTCCTGTTTACTGTAACATGAATTTATCCAACACAGAATAGACTCAAACTTAAACAATTGCACACTCTTCTTTATGTGCACTGCCCTTTGGTCTAACATGCACATGCTGGTATATACATACACATACAGTATACACAGATACACACAAAGGTTCTGAGCACATTAATTGTAAAAACAAAAAAACAAACGAAACAAAAACCCTGCAATGGTCATGTATACATCCATGTATGAAGCACTCATTTTTTCCTAATAGCACATGAAGGATGACTTTAGATGGCAAGAAGCATTGTGTACATCAAGGTGTATGTATTTAGTGCATGGGCCATGACTTCCCAACATTATCTGTTAAGAAAATGCAACCGATAACAATTGTTAGAGACCATGAATATGTTACAGTAAAAGAAGAATGTATTCAATAAACTTTTTAATCAACAAAATGAAATCTCCTAATACCATACATTTTCTATGACAGAGAAATTGCTAAAAAACAACAACAACAACAACAACAACAACAACAATAAATATCAGTTTTAATGTCAGTAGATGTGAACTGTCCATAAACCATGACCCTAATTATTTATGAGGCTTTTAATTGCTTGTCAGTTGCATTAATGTGGAGATTATATGTATGACAGATGTTCCCAGTGTTTCATTTGGAAGGAAATGAGCTAGCCTATAGCATTTACAACACACAACACACACACACACACACACACACACACACACACACACACACACACACACACACACACACACACACAAAACACATCTGCATAGCCTACATAACCCATTACATGGCAACTTTACCTTTTCTTGCCCCATAAATAGAAATGTTATGTAAAAAACCCATTAACTTATTACTGTAAACTGTTTTCGCTATACAGTGGTAAATTTACAGTTTTTCTCAGTCGCTTTGGTACATTTCTCGAATCATCCTCGACATTTGATTAACAGTAAGTGCATTTCTCAAAACAATTCGTACAAATAGCAAAACACCATGGATTACCTGCAAAAGCCTTGCTCAAAATCCTTAGTTCATCTCTCAAAAGTAAATATCTGTGTCAATGAACATGTCAGTGCCATCAGAATGACAAGTCGTTGTGTCATTGTGTACGGATAAGACAGTCAAATTGCTTAGTCATGTTTTCAATATCACAGTGTACTCTGGAGGGATGTTCTGATGTAAACTATGGCTAAAGTTTTGATGACAACTATTGTAAATTGTAGGTTACACCTTACACCTTATGTATGTGGGAGTTTGATTGCAAGAGACTGGACAAAATTCACATTTAAGCTTTTACTGTTTGTACTGTAATTTGTTGACAGACCATGTCATTGCGATACAGAAAGAAAAAAGACAGCACTGCATAGCACAAAGAAAAAAAAAAGTAGAAATGTGAACATAGGACAATCTCCTTTGGGAAAAATATACATGCAGTGCTGTATGAATTACAGTGCAGTCTTCATACACCTCCTGACGTTCCTGTCTGTTGGGCCACAAATTCTCATCCACATCACAACGAATATCTTCTCTTGCGATGCAGCGTGCGCAGCCTCACTCCTCTTCCTCTTCTTCTTCTCTCTGGCTGCTGACCCCATCCAATTCCTTGTCCTTCCATTGTCAGACATTGTAACATTGTGTTGTGTATATATATACTTGCCAGTTGATGGTTCATGAGATGCACATTCATTAGAGAAAGTCAAGATTCACCTGGGAGCAATTTACCAATTCTGGACAGATTTAGAAAAAAGTCTAATAGAAATGTATAGAAATATGCTTGACATATTATGACTTGTTCAACCATTTTGCATGTAAAGACTTATGCTATGAATGCCTAAATGTTGTGGAGGGTGAGACTATTCAACAGAGACCCATTATAATGCATTTTGATCAACATGACATAAGCAATTGATAGTGTAGGAAACAGCAGAGCATTGTACATAATCATTTGCATGAATGTACCAAAGCATTTGCAACTTGTTCAAAGAAATGAGAAAATGCTTTTCTGATGTGCACAAGTGACACAATGATGTGAAGATTGAACAGGTAGTTATGAGAATTTCAATTCTGATCAGAGAAATGTACCAAAGCTACTGAGAAAAACTGTAATGTATAGAATGTACAGCCTACACTAATTTTACCTGCAATTAAATGCTAATAAAAACGGTCAGCAGAGGGCGTTCAGGTGTTATGTCAGTGCGCATCGCTCTCGCGGCATCTCAGCACCGCTCATGGTCAGGATCGAGCGACAACAGAGCTGATGCGCGTTGAGGGAACGCCGGACTATCACATGAACAGTGTTGTTGACTTTTGACATAAATATGTTTTGCACAGGTAAGAGTACTGTAAAATGACTGTTATGGTAACAGCAATACAACAATATGTTTTGTCGCAAATAATACTGTGAATTTGAGTTCCCATGCAAGGCTTTTTTTCAAGGTTGACGGGAAGACAACAGGGTTAAAACAGCCATTTAGAGGATTGATGTTTTGGTGCCTGTATTTTGAATATTTTCTACAGCTCAGATTTACAAGTAGCAGTGCCTCTTCCTATTCTGTTATCATTAGGTAGTAGAGCCACGATATTATGAATCCCACTGCTTTTCTTTGCAGGACACGCCCTGCGTAGCATACAAGCGCTAGGATTGGCCAGACATCCATGCTCGCGCGTTCAGGTCCTATCCCCTAACTACTCGAGGTCAATGCATAACCTCATCCATCTGCCTACCACTCAGCTGCTATGCAGGGTGGTACTTACCGAGAAAAGTTGTTGGATTCATAATAACGCAGTAGGGCCTTTTTATGTGTTAGTGTTTTAATGGCATGACATGTTCTTCTTATCCTATTAGCTGCAAAAACTTAAAAACACAGACATGGTGACATTTTACAGTCTGATCATGGGTTTAATGGATAAAAATTGATCTGCTTACACGTTAGCTGTTACAGTATTTTGAAATCAGCCTTTGGTCTCTGAATGGACTCAATGAACATTAGAGGCCCAGTTCGATTACAACAGGTACATAAATGGATAAATAAAGTGCATGCAGTGAAGTTAATTTTTTATATTATACTACAGAATGAGATGCAGTGCGGCCACAACTGAGCATGACTGTTTGACATTTTTTAGGGTTGAGTAGTGTTTCCTTATATCATTGTTTAGTAGAACAGGATTACACAAAGACAATGTGTATTCTGCCAGCTTTTACATGGAAAACACATGCTTATGTCATGTGGTTTGGGTGGTTTAAACAAGGATAGGATACACAGATCAGGATAGGAGACGTCACATCTAAAAACTGTAACTGTAACTTGCGGTAACAACCACACGATGTCAGCACAGAGCCATTTATTGAGTTAGATTTTTTGTAACCACCAAAATATTTTAAAGGTTCACTTTAAGATTACTCTAAAGTTGCATTTCATTTTGCAGTAAAATGTAACTGGTGCAATAGTTACTAGTGTAACTAGTGATATGAACAACTACAATTCAATTTAACTAATAAATTTGTCACTCCATAACTGTATTTGTGCTGATCCAAAGTAATTTCTTGGGTGTCACTGCCAATCCATAACTAAAGCATTTGGCGGGTTTATAGTGAAAGATATGCAGTCCTGCAGGGATGTGGGGTTTCAGCATGTGATTAAAGTAACGTTACTTAAGCCATGTTATAATATCAGCTAATATTTTAGCAACACAGTAAATCCCAATCCCAATGTGTGTTTGGGTTATGTTGCACTTAATGTGTTTTATCTTTATTTTTGTTATTAACACCGTGGCACTGCTGGTTGAGCTTATGGTTCACTTTATGATGATGGCCTTAGTCTATAATGTTGTCATTTTCATATAAAAATAACAAAGCTGAATTTTTTGTTTGCACTAAAAACCTATTTTTATTTGAAAATAAAAAAGTGTTTATGTTCGTTCTGTTCTTAGCCAGAATTGTGTCAAGGAACGTTTTTTTGCCATATAAATGAATGAAAAGCATGTTGAATTTGGCAATGCCCCTCTCTGTACCAAAAACATACTCAACTGAACCGAAAACTGTGAACCCAAAACCGTGAAATGAACTGGACTCTGTGAACCGTTCCACCCCTATATAGAATGTATGCATTGAAAAGATGAAGGCTGGGAGTGACATACACTATGCTTGCTTTCTAAGGCATTTATACTGAGTTTATCCCTGAGTGCTTCCTCATCTTCCTATGGACAGCAAGAATCATACACCTCTGCTTTATTTTTAGTCATTTTTACAGATAATTGCTGCATCTGCATCACTGATACGACAGTGTATGATGTTAAAGATCAGAGAGAAGTACAGTAAAGCACAAGGGAATATAATTAATTAAAAATGCTTAGGCAGGTTGTATTGCTGTATAAAAACAAACCTCCTTTTTGAGGAAAAAAAGCAAATAAGCATGATTCAAAGGCTCACGTCCCCTTTCTCAGTCTTAATGATTCATTGCAGTTACACAAGCATTTGCTAGTGTGGTTGCTACTGTCTGTAGAAATTCATGCATGTAGCTGTCTGTCTTAATGAGGGTATAGACTAGTTCCTAAACTTTATAAATATTTTAATATTCATTTTTTTTAAGTATTTCATATATGAGGAAAGAAGAAGAAATATCAGATGGTTGGTGCAGGCTGTGTGTGTGATGCACAACATTTGTATTACTGTAGTTTGGATGTGTAGAAGTCTTTTTTTTATTGGCTGCCCTCCAGAGAGACAAAGCTATGGAGTCAGATTACAGAGTGAGAGTCCCTTATGTGAGCTGTGCACGGAGCTCTGCCTACAGTATAAACACAATACACACCCTTAAACTACTGTTACACACAGTGTGCACAATGACATAAAGGATGACCGAACAGATTTAAAGCTCTATCAATCATACTCATACAGTTTCTTTGTTAGCCAGCTAAACCAGTTGCTTATAATAAAAGTCAGAGCTTAATTCATATTATAGTGTTTACTTAATGGGCAAGCAGGGCTTAGTTATGATAAAAACATTAACGAGGAAAACAGCACCATTGAACAATTGTATGGAAAGTAGCCCACATTGCCAGGGGGAGAGGGACAGTGGCACGTCTTCGGAGGCACACCAGTTTCCATGGTAACCTCTGATCACAGGGGATAACTGAAATGAGGCAAACACTCCATTGAGCCCTGCCAGCCGATTGACAACAGTGGTAATAAACTGTTCATCCTAAAACTTGCCAAGAGGATTACAATAGCTGGAGATTTACCATAGCTTGATGACATTTGCTTTTTACAAGTCTCTCACGGAAATCTAGAGGATGCTGTCACTGTGTCCTCTAAGGATATACTATCATTTGTTATATTTGAAGTTTTGATAAGGGTCATTTTCTGATCACACATTTTAATTGAATCAACACACAGCATGAAACAAAACGAGAAAGTCTCGAGCTGTAGAGACATATCAACACTTTGTAATTTGTCAAGTTGATGAGTAGATCTGACTCACCATCTGCTGCCAACACAGATGTTATTAATATCAATGTATTAATGCAGCTAATGTGTAAATTAGCTTTTTCGAAATATTTATGGCTTTACTAAAAGTCTCACTCTTAAAGGTGTGTTTCTGTTGTAGTAGCAGAAGACGTACAATTCTTACTACTTCTTATAACTTACTATGCTTTTCTTAAATGGTTAATCCGTGGATCAGAAGGTCATCACAGTGTTATGGAATGGTGTTCTTTTTGTCAGCTTCAGATTTTAATTGGCGACATTTTAATTATCCATAAAGGTGAATTATTAGTTAGTGGGGGAAGTGACAGTTAGTGTTGAGCTGTAGCCTTGGAGAGCCATTTTCACTGGAGAGGAAAAAAAGGAGCATACTACTGATGACCTCAGTGGGAAACTCCTACCAGTAGGAAAAGATGAAAGGCTTTAATGTCACCTCAAGTTGTGTGACATGCACCCTAATTATTTCAAAGTGTGACTGATCGTTGAGGATGATTGATGGTAATGTGTGTTCAGATCCTAATTATTTTTTGTTCAGATATTCTGGGAGAAATTATGTTTATTCACTTGACATTTCAACCCCAAGTGTATGTAATCTGTAAATATAATTTTCCCTCAGCAGGATTTGTGTAAGCTTATGTATTAGAACTAATTCTCCTTCCACTGCCAGCCTGATAAACAACAATGGATGGCTGACCTACCGAAGATGCCTGGCTTTGTGACGAATCAGCAGTCACAGTCTGGACAATGGCAAAGCAAGCCATCCAGGCAGCAGTTTGCTGTCAGATGACTTTGTTTGTGGGTGGCAACACATGGTGCCTGTGCCTAGAGAATGCAGCTGCATTCACACAAGGTCTAGCACTCACAGTTGTGACACAGGGGACAGATGCGGCAGTATTTCTGACCCTGCAAATTAATGGAAACGTGACACAAAACAATCTTTGAGCCCAAGGCACAGGGACAAAAATAATGGTTGAAGCTTTAATTAAGCATTTTACATATTTTCATGTAATTTAGATAAACACTTTCTCAAAGCACATTTTTTCACCCTTTGTAATGAATGTAAAATTTTCAATAGTGGCTAAGAGACAAAGCACTAACCTCTGGCAGATTAAATGATATTGTAAAGTCGCTTATTAAGCCCATTTTTTGCTCCATTTTTTTCTCATTAAGGGCAGATGGTGTAGAATGTGTGCAGTGACATACGGGGTTAGGCACAGCAGCAAAAGCAGCAATAGCACTCTTGTTTTGCACTAGTGGATTATTTTCTGAGACAGGGCCGTAATAAATATATGGACAATGAGTAAGCCTTGCAACTGTACTTCATGGGTGTCTGTGTATGGGCCACAGTAGCAGAGAGAGTAGAACGGGTGAGAGAGAGAAAAAGAGAGACAGAGAGAGCTATTCTGCCGTGAGACCTGGATTAGGCTCTGGACAGTGGATGCTGCTGTGGCTGCTGCTGTTTTTCAGATTGCTCTAAATTCTCAGAGATTATATGGAATGAATGAATGGCCGGGTTGAATGAATGGCACTGTGATTTTCAAAATAACCATACAGTATCAAGAAAGTGATGGTGCTGGAATCATTCAAAGCTGTACATTTATATCCCATGATTTATTTTAGAATGTCATTCACTTATTAAGAATGTAATATGACACAAGGTTGATCTTTTCGCAGAAATTGTGTTTCCACTTTCCCCTTCCACATAGTTGAGCTCAGCTGTGAAACAGTAGGGTAGACATTCACTTTGTTGCTCAAATGATGGATGTTTTCTGGCACTAAGGTTTGAATCTGTGTGCTGCTTCACTAAAGCACCATCCTGCCTTTTGGAATCACTCAAAGCTGGAACTATTGTAATCTGACAGGCAAATCACAAGTCCTGGAGCCACAGAGTGATGAATGTCATCTTATCCAGTCACCGACACCAGTACCTGTTAGTGATGGAAGATGTAATGCATCCATGCATCTTGTTCTACTTGTGTGAGTACCATGCAATTAGAGTAAATGCTCTCTCAACATCAGCATGTTAAAACCTTTGTGGTACGGGTTTGGGGTTTAACTAACTTCATTTATTTCTTCATAGTTGAGTGGAGTGCTGCTCATCAGGTTGCTGATCCCAACTTCTATCCTCTTTACTGTACATTTCACATCTGTCATTTCTGATATAGTATTTAAAGCAGCCTATAGGCATTACATGATACATTATATAACAAACCACTCAAAATCCAGTACATACGATAATTACTTTAATAGATTAACAAAGAATTAAAGGTCAAATCAATACTCTACCTAAATCTTTGCTCTTTTTGTCTCGACTACTTTAGCTATTAAATATGTAAAAGAAAATAGCTCTGGCAGAAAAGGATTTTTATTTGAAGTGTAACTCCCATGCATGATAAGGATCCATTGTGAGCTGAGTGAGCATGCTGGAGTAGGTGTACACTACAATATGCCTTTGCCCAAGGGCACTCAGCTCTCCATGGGATATTGTTTCCCTTGTGTGCAACACAACCCCTCACCCACCCATTGCTACCCTTTACTTTTACTAGTCAGCATTTATGCCACTATTAATCAAGTATGTTTCTGGAAGTGAGATGCACACAACAATGATGTTTCTCACATTAGTTATAGTACTGCATTTAAAAGTTTGGACTCCAGGTCCTAGAATGGACAAATCAATCAACTGAATTTACCTAAGATGCTAAGCTAAACAAACCACAGAAAACACATCATGATCCTCTAACCTAATTGTAAGTGAGTAATGGCTGACCTCCGGATGGTTTAACTCTTGCTTTGTTGTGAGTAATGGATGCACGCTGCAAATTGGCTTAATGCAACAGTGATTTAATAAAATACAGCAGCCCAAGCCCTGTGGCCTGGGGAGCTCTATGTTTCAGGGTACATGAGGAAAAACACTCCAACATTATCTTGCATTGTCACCTGCAAAAAAGCTATCCAAGCTGACTTTTAAAGTTTACCAGTGCAGGGCAAAACAAAAGAACAGATACTGCAATAAGTTTTTGCTCCAATCTTATCCTGTAAATGTAGGCCAACAAAACTGAAGGCAAAAAAATTTGTTTTTCACACATGACACACCAGCTGCTCCACACAAGCTCCCAGGAAATCCATTATCAGGCAACAAAATATCACACAAGCCAAGGTTCTTTAGTATTGTAAGTATTGGACAATGGTGCCTTTTTAATTCTGATGATGATTATATGGCCTGGAAGGTTGATTAAAATACCAAAACTGCATCACATATTTGGTGGTAATTAGTTACATACAAATAAATACACAAGTCATCTTGATATTCATGAATATATATGATCTCTGGATATGATCATGTTTGTACATGTGCATTCATCCCATGTGTTCTAGTTTAGTCTTAATTGGCCAGATGGGTGATGAGCTCGAGCAGAAATAACCAAGGCAGATGTGTTAAGACCGTAAGTTTTGCATAACGCATACATTTCTTTTTCTTTTTTTTACCACCTGGCTGGCTGTTGGCTGTAGTCTTCATAGATTAGCTAAATTTTAATTTATTTGGTTTACATGCACCCATTCATGAAAATCAGTGCACATCAGTGAAGTGTACCAGCTTTTCCCCAGCTGCCAGAGAATAAACTGCAGGACCATGGACAGTGACTCATTCAAACTCACCTCGTGCTGACTTTTATGAAAAGATATGATGAAAGTTACACCAACATGGGATTCCCAAGATAAAGAAAAAAAAAAGCTGTCCAACATATGCAACTTATTTCATGAAAATGTTCTAAAGCAGGTATACTTAGTACCTAGTGAGTATACTTTCTATTTATTCAAAGATAGTTTACTAAAGTTGTGGCGAAACCACCTAAGCTGAAAATACAAAATTAGTAACTGTTCTCAAGAAAGGCTTATTAAAAAATACTAAAAACTTCACAGACCATGTATTCTTGAGTGTTGATTGGATGCCCAACAACAAGTTGTATTCCATTACTGAGCAATATGCTATTTGTGATATTACTAGCATTGAATCAAATGTTTGTATGTAAAAGTGTCCTACTTATGTCACTGAGAATCACTAGTCCAGTGGGGACTGGGGTCTGTTAAAAGCAGTGCCACAGTGACAACAAGCTTGAACTGCCTAAACTGGACACTAGTTCCTACAGTTGCCTTTCTAAAAGAACACTTAACTGCTTTAGCTCAGCAGGAGTCCTGTTAGCCAGCTACAGTAAACACATCAGCCACACAGTAGAGCAGATGCATAATGAACTGAACCCTAAGGAGTGTCACTATATTTTCAACACCTGTTTTCTTTTCTACACGGTTTTAGAAAAATTTGATTGGACTTCTGAAAGAATTCAGCCCACGTGCCAAATATAAATCTAATCAGAATTCCCATTATCACCTGAATTTGTCATCCTCTTCAGCACCATGGACAGCAACTTTAAGGAGCTCCTGGTGTATTCCTCAGGTCTGGCTGATCAGACCTCTGCTTGATTTAAAGCTTTGTCAAGCTACGCTCATAACAATATGACTAATAGGATTAAACTATATATATATAAATGGTCTTGTCATGGACCTTCAGAGTTCTCTCTACAAAGTAAAAGGAAATCAAACTTATCAAATCAATCCAAGTTAGAGATGGTCTGTTATGCATTATTTTTACTAAGCTGCTATCCAGTTTATCTGCCATTAAGCAACTTCAGCTAGTTTATGTTAATGCAAATGTTAGCTGCCATTCACTAGTCACTAGCCTCAAATAGCTTTTTAAAACCTTACCTGTAAACCGTTTTCAGCTGTTGTTTGTGAAGAGAACAGAGTAAGACAACAGCAACACCCAACGCTCCAAAGTATCTAGCATCAAAAGCTTCATAAAGTTGGAAAAATAAAATAATTCTAAAAAATAACATGTATTTTGTTATTGTAATTAAATATGGCGTTACAGGATGATGGAGCAACAATTATTTAAATAATATAGACATGACATAATGAATTGTGATATGATTTGGCGGCTGTATCAGTTCTTATCTATTAGACTACTACCTATTTTACTTCAGCTCACTAACTTTAGTAGCTTAAAATATTAGTATTTTTCATAAGGCAGATGTTTTAAGTACATATGGCGTGTTTTATATGTTTCTAGTATACCTTTCCCCATTACGGAGGGGAAATCCCTAAACTTGTTTGAACTGCAATGTATTGAATTCAGCCTCTGATGGGATTTTACGTCCAATGTCAACATTGTACAGTATTCTTTGACGAATTAAAATAAGTTATTTTTGTGCAAGAAATGTGTTTTTGTGCTAATTGCCATATTTTCTTTCAAAAATATAATATATTACATAATAAAAAAACATAATTAAATTGCTTTAAAGTTACATAATACCTTTTGAATAATAGCATGAAGAAATCAATAATAGAATCAACATGATTCTTCTAAACAGTCTAATGTGAATGAAATATGTTGGTTTGACAAGCAACAATTAATTGAGAAAAATAGGAACATTATGTCAGTTGGCCACATTCTGATCATGTGGGACTGATGCACACATTACAATCAAGTAAAGTTAAAGGATTTTTTTAATGAATGATAATGCATCACAGTTTAATTGTGATATTTCGTGATTAAAATCAGAATTTGCTTATTTGCTTATTAAGTGCTTTGGGGACCTTCTGTAAGTTATTTTTGGGTACAGTGGTTGTGGTGAAAGCTGGAAGCAGTAATACCAGAGGCCAAGCAATCGGCCCGTCCAGAACGGGCATGTTTGTAAGGGGCACTACACTACTTCAAAGTAAAACTACAGCCAACAGACAGTTAGCTTAGCTTAGCATAAATAGCTGGCAGATGGATGAGGTTAGGCATTGACCTAGAGTGGTTAGGGTTAGGATAGCCCATGCAGGGCATAGGACCTGAATGAGCGTGGACACCTTGATTGCTTCACAGAGCGTCTTGAAAGGAAAGCCATGTGATTCATAATAAAGTGGCTCTGTTTATCAGTAACAACTAGGTCCAATATGTAATACAGACAGCTAGCATTTAAAATAGTTACTGCAGTCCAAATTTTAAAATACTGGACAGAGTCTTCCCCGCCCCCTTCTCCTCAGACTCCAAGTTCAGGGATGTTGCCAGGTTGAGAACACAGCATCAATGTTGAGCTCTGTACCCAACTGACAACCACCCTATTTTGGCTTGAAATTACGGCAACAACCGCTAAAACATCATCACCTCACCGTCCTTGCTACCTGACTGACAGCCACCCTCTCTTGGCTTAAAATGACTCACTGTTTGTCTGCTACGACCGCTGAACCGGCTACACGTTGTTAACAGCTGTGGCCCGCTCGCCTGGTCCTCCGGTAACATTAGCAGTTATGGCGTGACCAGTCGGGATCACTTCACTGGCTGTGTCTCAATTGAGTTGTTGTAACTAACTCGAGTAATGTAACTCTATAAAATTCAATGTGAGTACACAAATGTTGAAATGACTGAAAATGGCCATCCCTTATGACAAATTAGCCTGAAGCTAATGCTTAGCTACCTGTTCTGGAGGAAATTAACCTACTAGGCGTCCTTTTGCGCTCTAAGCTGTCTCTATCTTTCAAATACATCTCCCATATTTACATGGGGTTTGTTACGTCTCTGGTCATGCAACTGTTAGAAACATGCCACGGTTTTTTAGGTCGGGTAGAATCTATCTCCATTGATCCTGTTGTTTGTTTGCTGCCTCCATGGCTGTACTACAGCTGTAGCGCACTGGGTTTGCATTTTAACAGACCATCTGGCAACCCGGCCCGGCTGTCAGAATGGGCAGTTGATACCAACACACAGGCCAAAACACAAACAGACATTCCGTCACGGAACGGAAATTTCAAAGGAGAAAATATTGGCATTAGCATTGGTGTCAGAAAACATAGTATTTCAGCTTAGCATGTTACCTTAGTATCTGATGACATATTGTGGTCATTTTTGGATTTAATATAGTAAATATATTACATATTGCACCTTTAAAGCAGTGACAAACAAAAGTAACTACAGTAGATGTTGCTGTGCATGGCAAATAGTCCAGCACATAACCACAAAAAACTTTTACTCGCTTGTGGTTTTTGTAATTAGATACATTGATTAGTGAGCTGGGCAAGAAAGCAAATAAGCGTAATCCACAAATGTTGCACTATTCCTTTCATAATTATTATTAACGCATTGTTTACTAATTTAGGCTCAAGACACCAGTGTATTTAGACACATGGCTACAGTACTCAAAGAAAAGTAGAACTAACGCCCAAGTTACAGCATACTAGGCTACTCTTCGGTAATGTAGTATGGTTGCCTACTATGTGAACTCTTGTGTGAAAATAACTGTAGATTACAATGACATATGCATTTATGCTTTTGTCTTTGTTTAAAGCGTGTATATAAATATTAAATTGTAAGAAATTCACTACAGTGCAGGGTACGCAGTGCTTCCACAGTACGCTGTGAAACCACATATTGCTCAGTCTCGGTGCACGAGGCTGGGATTTATCCTTACCCGAGGTGGAGGGGGAACTAAGTCCCATGGGAGCAACGTCACTCCCCTCGGCATAACCACCACTGTCCGCTACATGCGCCCAACACAGAGGACGTCAAGATCGCATCCATCCTCAACGCGAAATGCTTTGCGGACTGAATCTAACTCGAGCATTCCTCCCCGATTCCGTGCGTTTCGGCGAGGAGTCATTCGCATGCTCAGGCATACAAGCGGGCTAAACAACTCCTCTGCGAAGTGGGAAGGTCATTTTAAGTGGAGTGAGGGCTCACGTCGAGTATGGTCTGTGGTAAAGGGAACATCAGAAAGAGCCAACATCTGTAACTTCGGGATTAACTTGTAAAGGCGCTTTTTACTGGAGACTGGGGTATTCTGTGTTTAAACATGCCTGTAAGAAGAGGTCACGTTGCGCCACAAAACACATTCCTTGGAATGATTATTCGGAAATTCGAGGGACAGAGTGAGTATCTTCTTGATTTACAATTGCTGCTACCTGTTAGAGAATACTGCAAGGTAAATGTTTTGACAAATTAACATTTAGGCAAAAATGATGAATGAATACATTTAAGTTTATCTTGTGATACAAGTGTTCCTTCCCATCAAATACATTTTTATGGGAATAAAATAAAAATTATGGCAATACTCTTATTCATAAGAAGACCTTGGCTTATTTTTATATGAGGTTTGCTGAACAAAATAATTAGTAGGTTGCTTATTTTTCTATGTAGTGAACTTAATCAACTTGATTGTTGATTGATTTTAGTTATGAGCTGACACCATGATGTGCACTGAGTTTAGATGTAGGCTACCACAGCAGGTAGTGCACAATGCATACTTTTTCTTTCCATGCAGACCGGAAATTTTTGATAGCCAACGCCAGGGTGGAGAACTGTGCAATCATATACTGCAACGACGGCTTCTGTGAGATGACAGGCTTTTCAAGACCAGACATCATGCAGAAGCCATGCACCTGCGACTTCCTCCACGGCAACCTGACCGACAAAGAGGCCATCAGCCAGGTGGCACAGGCTGTGTTTGGGTCAGAGGAGCGCAAGGTGGAGATCACCTACTACCGGAAGGATGGTGAGTCAGTGACCTGGCACGATAATGTGGCTGTCGCAGCATGCCCGTAAGCCGAGAGGGGTCTGTTGTTACGTGTTGCTCCTGAGAAAGCACCCACTGCAGCTCCTCGCTATGTCCTCTCTGTGATGTGGCCTGTCAGCCTGTTACCAACCTGCCAGAGTCAGTTACAAGATGTGTTTCAAATTCATACATTACCCCTGATAGAGGAGAACAGTCAGGGCAGTCAGCTCTAAAATAACTTGTCTAATAACTTGTGAAAATGTATGCATGATGTATCCTGGTGAAAGTTAACCGATATACAGTATATAACTTTGAGCCTCCTCATACATTGGCAGGGTTATAAATAGGGATTTGAAAAGTGAATTATGGGCACATCGTATTGGCACCTGCTGTAATTCACAGCATCATGTGCTTGGATGACACAAAACAAGTCTAGCTGCCAAAATTATGGTGTGCCTGTCTTCTTCTGAGTTGTGGATTGAACACAGAAATAGGATGGAGCAGTAGGTGCGATGTCAGGTGATAACATGATCCACAGTTTTTGGGCTTTGATGGACCGAGTGAAAGATGGTGGTGGAGAGACAGAGCTCGCCTGTTGTCGTGTAATGTTCATGATGTTTTCTGACTTTACCAAAAATAACATCTGCTTTCCACTTTTCAAATAAAATACACTCACTGTGTATTTGGATGTCCATGATGCATTAAGCCATGATGTTGTGGTTTGCAGCAAAGGTGTACAGAAGCTTAAGTAGACAGAGGATCAATCCACTAATCTGTAAAATTGCTGATAGGCTACAGCACTGCCAGCTTTGCATACAACATGCTTCCCTCTTAATGCTAGACTGGTGTTTGTCATTCATTTTTTTGACCAACCCTAGTCCTGGTATGAATGGTGCACTGCAGAGTCAACAATCCGGAGTCAGAGAGAATTAATACGATGTAATCGCTCAGTGGCATAAATCCCAGGATTGACCACCTCCTTCCATGCTCTCACATGAGCTTTTTATGGTCAGCATGACATAGCTGTACAGACTCAATACGGAAGTACTCCTCCTATAGAGCAGCACAACAAGAACATGTTTTTTTCTTGTTATTTTGTGCCAGTATTTGCACCAACAGAGGCCAACATTTCTGTGTGTAAGCGTGATATTGTTAACTCACATTACTCTGTGTACTTCCAAGGAATGTACAAACAGCAGAGGAGTCTAAGCTGGAAAATAAGAGATGTAATATTTTATTTAATCATAAGGGGCCAGGGCTTTAATTTTTAATTGTGAGTTTGATGAGATTCTAGGCCATGGGTACATGTTTAATCTACCATCAGAAGCAGCCATCGGCCTGTAGCCTACTATTGTTACTTTTTTTTAATCAGGAAGAAATCAAGAGCCAGCTGCTACACTGCTAAAATATATTTCTGAAACCTGCAAGACAATTACACAAAACACTTCAGGGTCTGTTTGTGAAAGCATCAACAGTTTGGTTTTTAAAGAAACTTCATTTAGTCTCCCATCTTTCATACAAATGCTGTACTCCATCGAAACATCATGCATGTAAAGCGTGGCGGATGAGAGCTAGAGAAACATTCTGACATAATTTTTGCTCTCTGTCTCTTCACAATCCTCCCCGGTGTGCATCATGGCTTCAAGACACAACTCTTAATACTCCTCAGAGGAATTTACAGTGAGCTTGTGTGCTTATGAATAAAGATGTCAGGGCTGACAGTGCAGTGACTGGGAATGAGCAGCTTACAGGGTAAATGCATTACACTGAAATGCAGGGGCACAATCCACACGCTCCCACTGCTATAGGGGAATGAAAGATGCATGGCATCCTTGAGAGGGGTGGCTTTACAAATTGAAGCTGAAGGGTGGAAAGTGGATTTATTCCATGTCTCCTATCTTAACTGTATTTCTAGTTATCAGTCCTCATGCAAATCACTTAATCCTTTGTATTAAACCCCCTCTATTTTCCATGCTCCTACTGTACGCCACAAATCACACAGGCGTGTTAAAAAAGAACATAAAATTAACCAGCTCAGATATATTAACCAGTATTCTCTCTTTCTATTTCTCCCTGATTTTTCACATATAAGATGCAGGATGAACAGGTTACATTATGATCTACGGACAT